>NC_026000.2:128358545-128387053 GCF_000442705.2 Elaeis guineensis
CTGCCCGATATCCTTCATCATTAGATCTATACAATTTGTTGCATGGGGGGTCTAATATAAATATTACTTTTCCAGCATCATATCCTTTCTAGCTTTCATATAGTTTGCCTCATTGTCTGTGATTATTTAGATGATATACTCTTCACCAATCTCATCAACTACGTCTCTCATCAAGACTAAAATATAATTAGAGTCATGTATTTTATCTGAAGCATCAATTGAAGTATGAAAGATGATCACCCTATCTAATAGACTAAGAAGTTAATGATACTCCTAGTAAACCCAGACCAACCATCACACATCAATGTCACTTCATAAGTATTTTACTTCCTTTTATAACTCAATCCAAGATTTGATTTCTGTGACTTACTGTTGTAAATATAGTCTACGTATCTCATAGGATGTAGGAGGATCAATACTTGGACTAACTTTTTGTATTGTATTAATCATCGATCGAAAATATGTATTTACTGCTACCCATGCTGGCACGTGACTAAAGTAAAACTAGTTGGCAATTATCATTTTTATTTATTTTTTCTTATCCTTATTTGTATAGTCATCAATTCGTGGTTGCTTTGACTTTGGATCTGGATATATTATAGGATCTATATTATGGATGGTGGCATACAAGTTTTGCCATCTCGGTATCGATGGTTGTTTCGATTGATTGGTGATATGGTTCGGTATAGTTTTATATCGTATCGAACCGGCAGCGAACCGACGAAGGCATTGGACTTGAATCGGGAGAAGAAAAAGAGAGAAATAGAGAGAGAGAGAGGAAGAAAGAAAAGGAGAGAGGGGAAGGAGGGGGTGGAGCCATTGGACGGCCTTTAGCTGGCTATCGTGGTTGCCGGACAGTGAAGTCCATACACGCAGCGCCATGGGCATGAAACAGGAGCAACACCCCTGTTTCATGATTTTTTTTAAAAATTGAAACTTAAGTGAAGTCGGTAGGCTTCATTGATTTTAATTTTTAAAAAAAATCTTTTAAACAATGAAGTCGGCAAATGGTTTGCCGGCTTCATTGTTGATCTCATTTTTAAAGAAGGGAGTTGCGTAAATAAGGATGACAGCCCCTGTTCCACGACCGTGACGCCACCTGCGCTGCTTCCGCCACCCTCCTCCCCCAACCTTGACGAAGCCTGCATCTGTGATTGTGACGTCGTCCGCTCCCATCTCCAGTGATCTCTCTCCTCTTTCTCACTCATTTTAAAATCTTTTCGGGCGAACCGATGAGCCGCACATGCTTTAGCTGCCCTTCGATGGCCGCAGCGGGCCACCATCAGCCTCCGGTGGCTCCCGTCTTCTGTTCTCTTTTCTCTCACTCTTTCTCACTTTCCTTCTCTTTTCCTCCCTCCTCTGCCAGTATACCATTCGAATCGGTTGACCATGCTGATTCCCCATCAGTCCGGCTTGATACGGAGCGTGTCGATCGATTCAGCACGGTACAACATTTCATGGTGGGACCTTTTGAGCTCTTTGATTTTTTTTTCCAAATATACAAAATAATGACTTGAAGATGATTCCATTCTCGTGGACTGACTCTTCTCTAATCCAGCAAATTATAAATGTGAATGTGATTTTTCTACTTCACCAAAGCCACCACCATTCTCAAATTGAGAGCATCCAAACTGTGCTCTGTCTTAACACCTCCTTATGTTGCCATGGGCCCTGTCGAGAGGCCCAAATAGTCTCTCATAAATAAGCTACATCTAAATCATCTGCATCAAAATAGTTGTTATCATCATCCAAGTCTATGTGAATATATGATCAAGACGTCAAACAATCAAGTGCTTCTCTTTAAGCTTGATGCTATCTTTGCCTTTTTTTCTTTTTTTTCTGTAGATGCTCTCTCATCATCACTCGAAGCTCTGTAGGTATCTTTGAACACTTCTTGACATCACTAAAGCCACCCACCAAAATGTTGTTTCAATTGAATGACTCCATCTCTATTTTCTAGTTCACAGCAATTACATTTCTACTGATGCCGATCCTTCTTCATTTTTCTAAAATGCCATCTAAATCTGGGTCCTTGTATTGCTTACTGTTGGAATCCATCTAGTTTTAAAAAATTTATAAAATTAATAATTATGAGTACCTAAAATTTGGATTTAAGGTGCATATGCCATATCCATATTTTTCCAAAGTTATTATAACTTTTAATATTTTTATTATTTAATTAATTATTATATTCACTTACCTATCCATTTCTATATTTAAGATTCTTTTGTAATTTCTAAAATATATTTTTATAATTAATAATATTTATTTTAATTATTTATTATATTCAATTACCTATCCATTACTATGTTTAGGATGTTTTATAATTTATAAAATATATTTTTATAATTTATAAATATTTTATAATTAATAAAATTTATTCTAATTATTTATTATATTTATTACATTCACTATGTGCCCTTTTTTAGGTTTATGATATATTTTTATAATTTTTAAAATTTTTATAATTACTAAAATTTATCTTAACTATTTATTATATTTATTATATCCAGTTATCTATCTATTTCTATGTTTAACAATTTTTATAATTTTTAAAATATATTTTAATAATTTATAAATATTTTTATAATTAATAAAAATTATTTTAATTATTTATTATATTATTAAATCTAGTTATCTTCCCTTTTCTAGGTTTAGGATATATTTTTATAATTTTTAAGAATATTTAAAAATTATAAATTTATTTTAATTATTTATTATATTTAATATATTTAGTTATCTATCCATTTCTAAAATCTATTTTAATCCTTTTATCTCCTTATTTATTCTTCTGAGAGTCCATGCTCTCTTATCTCTTTATAACTTGGGTATTAGACTCTTAACTTGGATATTATTTACTTGATTTATTTTGGGTATTAGACTCTTAATATCTTACTATTTTAATGGAGAAATTATTGCATTGACTAATGTACTATTTTAGATCCTCGAAGTATATGTACGGTAGATAACATGCATCCTCACATGATTTTAAATTGTTTGAAGGCAGGAGGTAATGTAGCTGATAACCATTGGACTAGTCTATTAAACTTGGTCCATCTAATAATTATACATTTAAAAGGACCAAAAAAATTTAAACCAACCATTCTAATGTGACATGTTATAATAACTTTAAACCAACCATTAATTATAGTGGTTGCAATTTTGATATCACTATTGTAATGAAAAATAATAGTAAGAAAATAATGAGTCCATTCTCTCTCTCTCTCTCTCTATATATATATATATATATATATATATATATTACTTTAAGCTAGGGGTGAAAGTGGACTAGTTTTATAATATCTAACCGGATCTCTTTTCATATCCAAATCTATCTAAATATGGACAACTACCCGATCCATTTTGAATATACGATTTTATTTATATTCCTCTTTAATTTTATATAGCAGCCATTAACTTTTAAAGAAATTATATAACCATATTAATATTCTGTTAACTTGATTTATCATTAGCTTGGTAATATTTTTGATTCTGTGGTCATAAAATTTAATTATCCAATTATATCCGTATTCGTATCCATATTGCCAATTTTTGATTTATATCCATATCTGTATAAAACAATATATGGATATTAATTTTTTCATCCAACTAATATCTATATCTTCTTTTATATTTTTCAAACAAAACTAATATAAATATGGATATGCTAGTATCTGATCCATATACGATCCGGTTTCAGCCCTAGTTTGAGCACATTAATATAGCAAGCTAGTTAGGACATTTTTACTCATCGAAGGTAAAGAAGAAATAATATTGCAATTTAGTCAAAAGCCTAATGTTTATCTTCGTATTTTAGAGTTTGATCATTTTACCCTTTTCCCCAAATTCTTTTACTTAAAAAAAGAAAATTGAATTCACATACTTGAACTGGACATGCTTGTGATGATGTTATATATGCATGTATGTATCATGCTATTAAGTCGGTATAAAAATGAATGGTCTCTATTGCACTACTGTAGTAAAATACAAGATAGGGCACATAAATTGAAAATTCATTTTGTAAATCATGATCTACACATCTTAAAACATGGGTAGATTTAAATTCATTACGTTTTAATGATTAGATCATGATAACATGTAGTATCATGCTATTAAAACCATCTATTATGACATCTAGTTGAGGATTAGGTTGAAGACTATCAAAAGATATGAATTTTGGTTTTTAGGCATTTTTTAGTGTATATTATGCTCGATAATTTGGATCTTGAATTTGGATAGTCTGCCATTGATTTTAAAAGCGAAAGGACTATCGCAACAATCCTCTCAAGCGCATATCATCTCCTGTCTCCCCCTCTCTCTTTATACTTGCACATATGCCTGTAAGTATATATGTGGACATACACATACAAATTGTTATTTTTCGTTCATCTGATTTAGAATCGGTTGTTTTTTCAATTTTTGTATTATACTATATAATTTTTGGAAAAATGCAGAAAGAATCTAATGATTTGTGATCTAATCCATTATCCAATTCACTATGACCCCTATATAATTTAGAGCTTGAATGCGATTTTGATAACACTGTTCTTATCAACTAATTTAAACTACTTAGCTGGCAGGTTTGCGATGTTATGAATCTTGTTCCAGTTATTGACTCAAGTCTTCGATCAGTTCCATGATTATTTGTTCTCTCAGGAGAGGCCTATAAATCAGGTGATAAAGTGCAAAGTGCTGAAACAGAGTACCATGTTAATTTCTGTCAGCCATATGGAGTTTATGAAGAACAAAACTGACCTTGTAAGGAACTCTCTTCACCTCATAGATTATCCTCCATTGTTTATCTTGCCAATTCTAGGAAGTCACATTGCATGGTACATACCGCTGGAGGGGGAACATTAGACATTCAAGAAAGAAGTGAGGGCTCGTAGTCTATTGTCAAAGGCATGGCATTGAAACAAGAGAATTCTAATAAATTTTTGATGATGAAAGGAGACAAGTATCTTGATTTGGCTCTTTTTGGGAAAACTAGCTTGTTGTCCTTGGCACCTAATTCCAGAATTATTGCAGCATTATTTTTGTTCAACTCCTGCTCTTTCTTTTCATCTTGCCATGAAGTTGTTTATGTTACATTATAAGTTCAAGAGTGGTTGCGAGTATTGGTGTAGTTGTATCATTGTGTCATCATATGTTCCTTATATTGTTTCCTTGAAACCTGATATACTTAGAATCATTGTAGTGGTTGCTGTTTATTTTCTTCCTGCCATGAAGTTGTTTAGTTCCATTACAAGTTCGAGAGTCATTTCTAATAACGGTGTAGCCATATCGTTGTATGGTCATATATATTCCTTCCATTGTTTCCATGAAGTCTGCTATACTTAGAATCATTATAACTTCATCAACACAAAAATATATTAAGAGCATGACAATTGATATTCACGCTTAGCGTAGGTGTTGCTGCTATTTTTACAGTGATGTATTGCTTCCAGTCAGTTACATTCTATTTTAAAGTATAGCAGCTTGATGCCTGATGTTATATACTAATGATCCTGAAAATATTTAGAAATTCAAGTGGCAAATGTTCGATGAAAATACTAAACCTTTACAATTCATTTCCTAATCTAAACTGAGTTATGATTTCTGCTTGAAATTTTTAGAAGTACCAAATGCTTTGTCTTAAAATATAGCCAACTTTATCTAGAATAATTATCAGCAAAGCTGATGTAGGTTTAGAAGCTAGTAGTAATAGGAAATCTTAGAGTTCTGAATATCTGCATAAACTAAACTCTATGATGCTTTCATAACTAACACTTTGTACACTTCAACTTTTAAAAATATCCAACTATTATTAGGAACCTTTTGCTGCAGATTCAGCAAAACTGACACTATTCTCAATAATGCCATTTATGTGAAGAAACTTAGGATGTAGTAAGGTGATTTTCTGTTTTGATCTATGTTATTTTCCTCTTGTTCAGCAATCTTTGTTGTTATTTTCTTTTAAATCTGTATTTTTTTAAAAAATATATTTAGTGACAGATACAACATAGTCAATATATTTACAAATTTGCTTATCGTTCAAAGGCTCAAGAAAATATGTTATGCATAGTGATGAAGTAATAAATAGAACTTGCAATTCTATAGATGAATGATCGGGAATTTTCACAAACAAGAAATCTATCTAATGAGGAAGAAATGCATTATGAATTGCCATTCAAACAAGCTTCAGAGTGAATAATTTGGAGAGTTGAACCTCAGAAAAGAAGGTGATGGGTACCTCAGTAAGCATATTAGAAAGGAGATGATGAAGAATTCAAATTCTGACTTTGTCAATGCTTGAGATTGCATAATTTTCTCTAGATAGGTTTACTGCATAATTCAATGACTAATGAGCTAAAAAGTATTGCAGCAGAGTTTTTTGAAGTTGAAATTGTCATCTATTTTTTCACTTGGTGGGCTCATGATGGCTCCTTTGGAGGCTCTAGCAAGTTCCATTTGTATGGTCAAGTAGTTTCTGTTTTAATTCTTTGTTGTTGTCCATGTCTTTCCACCTAGTGTCATGACCAAGACTTCTAACTCGGCTATTCATTTGGTGTCATTTACTTTTAGTAGTCTCAGATTAATTAACAATAACGAGGTCCGATCTTTTAATCATATTGTTTATGCTACTTCTGATTGGACACAACCATTGAACTTTGGGGTGTGCTTAATGTAGAAAAGACATCTTATTGCTAGTATAAGTATAGGAACCCAAAGATTTTCATATTCAGGTCAAAGGCCAGACAAGAACTTGACAGTCGAGGATGGTCTATCTTGAATTGAAAGATTCAATTCCTAAATTCAATTGAAAACCCAACAAGATTTTATCTTCATCGCATGATGTTTCTCTTTTGAGGTTTTATTGAATATGACACTGAAGCTCTTTTATGGCTGCCAATTTTCTGTAACCACTTATCATATGGCATCATCATGCCCTTATTGTTTTGCTTCCCACCTATTGTGAAACCTAATAATTCTTACCTTTCACTATATATGTCACCCTTTTGCTCATGGCCACTGCATATAATTCTACCATTTGAATTTGATAAGGTTATTGGCACTTACAGGATTGCATATGATTTTTAGGTTTGGCAATACACCTACTCACCATATTCTATAAGCACGTACAAATACTTCTGTCTTTTAGGTGGTGGACCACACAATGCTGTGTGATTAGATCTTTAGTTTAATGCTATCCAAAATTCTCTTTTCACCATGTCATGTTCAACATGACAAATTTGACATAACTTATGCAAACTACATATAAATGGAGTGAAAAAATGGTTGAAAAATTTAATATCAAATTTATGCATATTAGAATCTTTATATAAGTGTTGTTAAAAAGCTCCGCAAAAGAAGGCTCACATTTGTCACGCCTATGCCGGTCAAGCTAGAATAGTATTCATATTGTGTCATAACTAAGATGACAAAATAATAACTAAGATGTCTTCTATTACTTTATTTGATCTTTCTTAAGCTTAAAGTGGTCATGTAAAAAAATGCTCACAGATAAAGAACACCTTGTATTTGTGGATACTATGAGAAAGTCATATGCATGCCTCATGGTATGCATCTCCTCTACCTACATGTTGATGGACAGGGGTTGTCACTACCATCATTGTCACGTCCCACCAAAAGGATGCGTAGTCATAGAGATGGGGTAGGTTGTGCATATCCTCTATATGCATGTTTGCTATATGTGCTTGGACTCATGTGAACCATGCATGTATATTGATTTCTAGATGTTGATTCAGTCAACTATCACATAAATAAGATGACAACTATATATGAACTAGGTATGCACAATTAGCAAATAATAACTAGACTTATTTGATGTGAGAAACATTAAAAGGCCCATCTGACTTGTTTTTTGATCTTCATCAGTTTATTTGCATCAATTTGAATTTGATTTGAAGTCCATCAATCAAAAGTAGCCTCACCAAGGATTAAAAAAAAAACCATAGAAACAAAGTGATGCAATATTAGAATTAAACGGAAAATTTTTTTCTTCTCTTTAGATTGATGTTGCTGTGCTAATTATTGAACTTATAAGGAATTTTATGTTCTCTTTAGAGAATGTCATCATCTTAGACATCTATCTTCTAACCTTCTTTGTTCCCTAATAGTAACCATGGTTCATTGCCTCATACCAGATATACCATACTATACTGGTACCACTCATACATGCATAAATTATAAATATTTTATAAACATAATTGTAAATAAAATATGTCATTTTTTGTCATTTAATCATATTATAATTCAAAGTATTGCTCATAGATATTCATACTATGGTCACTTTATACCCATAACAGAACCTATATTCATAATCAACAGAGTATAATATTTTATATTTCAACTTTATGTTTGTTGGTAGAGCCTATATTCATATGAACGCTAGATTTGAATGTCGATCTTCTCTAATTTTAAGAGTAATATATAGATATCTGAGCCTTAAAAATATTAATACTTTTTCCTTAATACATACATATAAGTAGATGGGAAAAACACCAGATGGGATGATGATCAGACTCATATTTCATAAAAAAATATTTCATTAAAACCATTCATGGAATCGTTTTTCATGGCAAAACAATTTTCATAGTATATATTAGGGTTGGTAAACCGGTTGGGTCTGCATGGTCGCGTCAAGAAAAAATCAAACTTGAACATGACCTATCTATTAAACAGGTTAAGATTTGAAATCTGAACCTACATTGTTTACTGAACAAGTTACCTGCTTAACCTGTTTAGTAAGTAGGTTAGGTCAACCCATTTAACTATTTGTCTTATTTAATGTATTTACAATTGTATTGATGTATCAAATAGAAATAACATAAATATTAATATTTAATAGGAACTTAATGGTGGGCTGTGCCCTATGGCCTATGAGCTCATAGTATCAATACAAATGATCTGTTTAACCTATTTATAGCACATCTTTAGAGTTGCATTGATGTAACAAATATTATTAATGTTAAATTTGATAACAACCCAAAACTTATAAGTTATAAATGATAGCAATAGTAACTTACAAATGACATCAATACAACAATATTGTAAATGGAAGCTGTTTAAAGTTTATACATTCAACAAATATAGCACATGTGGGTTAGAAACAAGAAGATTATTAAATGTGGTTATAACTATGCACTAAAGCCACGACGAGACATAAAAGCCACAACAATGAAAAGCATGGTTATAATGAAACCGCTTTATCATGCCTCCAAAATCCATTTCTAGATGTTATCAAGGACGAAACAGCATCTGTTAGAGACAAATTCTCAAACAAACTACTATTATTTCCTTCACAACAGTGGATACTTCTTCTTGAGCTTGAATGAAGGTCTTCATCATTCTTGTGGTTTCTTCTTCTTGAGCTTGAATGATTGTCCCAAAAACAGGGGAGCAGCTCTCAACCATAGCCTTTGCAACATTAAAGATTAGCAAATAGAAAGAATGAATGATAGTTTCATATGAGGATCACAAATAAATGGGACAGCATAGATGTGATAACGCATCCCAATAATCAGAAAAGAGCCCAACAGCAAAAAAAAGAGGAAGAACGTATTCAACTTGGTTTTCGATTCCTCCAACGGAGTTCGAATCCGAGAACATTGGCATCCCCCCTTTTGCTCTATTTAAGAGACCCCAAACCCACCGAATCCCACCGCTAATTATCACCGGAAATCACCACAACCACCACTATTTTTCCTCCCTCTCTTCCTCTTAGAAGACCATCGATCATACTTTCTATGACCACAGGAATTGTGACAAATTCCTTGCTAGAGTTAATGTAACCATTCTGATCCTTCTTCCCTTTCTCTTTCTTGATTTGACACAACCTGTATCATAAACAGATTAATTATGTTAGCAGGTTCAAACTCAAACCGGATCCGAATAATAAATAGATTGAACGGGTCAACTTGTTTATGACCCAAATCTATTTTGTCCAAACCTAAACTTATTTATAGTGGGTCAAACTCGGGTCGGGTGGGTTGGGCTGCATGTTGCCGCCTCTAATATTTATGCTAAACTTGAAGTTTAAAAAAACATGATATCAACAATGGCAAACCATATGTTTGAAAAATATAATAATTTAAAAATTAATAAGGAGTGTAAGATCTGTTTACCTCATTTGCCATAGACCTTACAAACTTCACTAGATGAGTCCGCTAATCCTATTTAAAAAATTAAAAGCATAATTAATTTTTATCCGATGAATTTAATAAAACTAAATAATAAAAAAAAAATTATAGGCCAAGTAACGGTGTTTTCTGATCGTGGGTGGGTTAGTTTTAAGCGACTCGATCAGTGAATCATGAATCATAGATTCAATTAAGGTCAAGATCGTTCAATAAGAATTATCAATAGTCGATTTCAGGGTTATTCAAAAAGGGCTGGGATGATCAGTCCTATAGGTTACCTGGGCATGAGGGCTGATCAGGGCCTCCTTGCTGGGGCCAGCATGGGTCCATAGCAAGGGGAGACATAACTTTGAACTAAGATCTTTGAGCCCACTTAGAAAGAGAAAGAGAAGATAGAGAAAGAAGAGAGCAATAGGAGAGAAAATAAAAGAGAGAGAGAGAGAGGACCATCAATCATTGATAGAGGACCATAAAGCTGATGGAGGGGCTATTTATAGAAGAGACCTAGGGTTTTGATGGCTCTAATTCTCTATTTTTTTGGATTTGCTAGTGATCGTAATAGAAAGCAAACTTCCATTGGGCAGGGCTAGCTGTAGATGGGTCAAGTCAAATCAGGCTAGGCACGTGGATCGGACTCGGGTGTGCCTTTATAGTATCTAATAGGTATTTTTTTAGTGATATAAATCATGATTAATAGAATGAATCTTCAATACGGATGCCTAATTGTTGATTCTAGAATCAAGAGGAATGGATACCCTCTCCATTTGAGATGAGTATAGTCTAATATATATTATATATAATAATATACTTATGTATGTATATATATATATATATGTATGTATGTATGTATGTATGTATGTATGACACACCATCCAATTTGACTCTGGGCCCTCATAAAAATCTAGAATACCATGCCCCTTTCTACATACCCACCGACTTGACACCATGTCATTTGATACATGTTCTTTGGTTGTTTTGTTTCATGATTCTATATACCTCTAATTGTATGGTTTCTCATCAAATGGCAAATTAAATTTAATATTTTAAACAATATCCTTACCAAAGATTGGTATAGATCAAATAAGGAAATATAGTGGTGCGTGTAAGCTATCTATACTATGTTATGACTAAATAGAGAAAAATACTTAAGTCTTGCCACTAAACTACACACTCCCTCTTAGACTTGTCACCACCTTAAATGACTATCATTTTTACTGTTAAATATTTTTTTTTTGGAACTTATTTTAACTTGTATTCGATCAGCAAGTTATTATATTTCATATGAATATATTTCATATGAACATAGGCCTGGCCCAGGGGGAGGCCTTTCTCACACGCCATGTGGGGGTCCACATGTTGTGGACCCATGGCTATTCATGAGGGGTAGTTGTGTGGACTCCATCGGAGGGAAAAAAAAAAAAAGATATGTCTGGAACCTTCCCTATTTCGGCCCCACAAAAAAAAATCTCCTTCGCCCGTGCCCTCTCTCTCTCCCGCTCTCTATCTCTTGTGCTCGCTCTCTACCACTGACATATTATACATCATGATCAATTGAATTATGTGAGAATCATCTTGCTTGGTTAAGATAGTACAAACTACTATAAGTACATTCAGATCTAGTGGTATATAAAATTATTGTATATCATCTATGTGATATGATACAAATGATTGTAAGTAAGAATCATTTGATTTGTCTGGAATAATAGACTATTGTAGATACAATCAAATCCGCTTATGCATGAAATTGCTGGGTATCATCTCCTTGACCTAATGTGAATCACTTTAATTGATTTCTGATCTAAGTATTGCCTAAAATTTATGTATTATGAATCATTAATTAGTGAATTGAGACTTATAAGTTGCATTGAATGATGTTACATGCTATGGTCAGATCAGACTTGATAAAAAAATGATGATTATTGCCTGTTGAAATATAATATATCATAGTTGTATCAAATTGTATCAAAACTTCATAAAAAATGTATTGAAAAGAGAAAAAATTTTAAATTATACATAGTTATTGATATATATATCATCTGAGTCAGCCTACTGTGTATGATGTTTGGATTTGAGATGTCCATCATGGGCATAAACGTGGATTTGAGATGTCCACCATAGGATATAAGTATGGACTTGAGATGCCCATCATGGAACGTAAGCATGAACTTGAGATGTCCATCATGGGACGTAAGCATGGACTTGAAATGCCCATCACGGATCGTAAGCGTGGACTTGAGAAGACCATATGGAGAAAAGCATGGATCTTTCTGAAATCCCTTGCTACAAGTGTCGTGGCACCACAATAAGGACTGAGAGCGAAAAAAAATGGATATCTGTGTTTCAGTATAATATTATGAAATTGAGTATATATTTGACTCGTATCTTATTTATTGATTTCATATTGTAGAAAGCTTGACATAAGACTGTATGTCGAATATCCTTGATTACATATCTTGATATTGATCAGATTGATATCACATTCTTTATGATATATTTGAGTTGCATATCATCATTATTTAAATCTGCTTTATAATGCATCTGTTACTGAGTCGTGAAGCTCATAAACTCTCACCTCTTGTTTTCACATTCAGGGACTAGTTTTGGGGATTAGACTTTTTTGACGTTTTGCGATTTATGTATAGAGATGAAGTCGATCTATAAAAGATGGTTAGTTTTTAGAATAGTTATGTTTAATGATATGATGTAAAACTGATATAGATTATTGCAAAGTTGAAGTTAAAATTAAGATATGTAATAATTCACTATTTTATTTTTACCACTGCCTGGAGTATGCCATCTTGGATATTATATTAAAATTTTGTCAGGTTGGAAGCCTTACATGCCTATAGAGATAGTATTCTATAGTATATTGCAGCTGTTCATGTCTTTGAATTTTATTTTAATTTAAATTTTGGATCAGGGGCATGATAGTTAAAGTGGTATCAGAGCATAATTTTAGTATATAAGAAGGTATTAGAATCAAGATATGCACTGAGAGTTAGTGGGATAATTATTAGACAATAAGATATAAAAAATTTATCTTTATCATTCTAGGTATAGTTGATCTTATATTTCGACCTTTATGAAATTTTGAAATAAGTTCTTAATGATACTTTAATAATATATTGAAGATGATATTAGCAGTGTTATGAATGTTGGCGGTATAATAGCAATAATTACCGTATTAAAAAGTTTCTTATGATCAAAGTTTATTATTATATTAGAGGTGATCTATTAATTCTTGTTATATAGACATTTTGCCTATATAAGCATAAGCCGAGAGTGTACATTTATGTGATTAATAATTTGTCTGAAGAATGAAATATGTGAGTATTATTATTTTTTGTTATATAGAATATTAAGATTGATTAGCTAGAATTTGGATAATAATTATGTAAAAAAAGAAAAAAGAGAGAGAAAGAACTTATGTACTACACTTGTGGAGAGTAGAGAATTAAAGTTAAGAAATACAATAGGATTTAGATATACAAGAGTATGATTTAGGGTTGCAATAAAAGAAATTAGATGAATTCAAATATCCATAGTAATATAAACAGGTGCAACTAAAGTATTCGAAAATTAGAATGGATAAAATAATATAGTAAGTGGTGGGTGGTAATTCACAAGTCAGGTGAAGATTTTTGGTATATAATTATATAAACAACAATCTTAGAAAGAAATAGTCAATTGTATGGTTATCATTTAGTAGATTTTATTTTTGATAAAAATTATTTTATATAAGTGATTAATTTTATGATATTAATTGTAAATCATGAAAATAATCGATATATCTCTAAAAATAATATTAGCTGAGGTAACAAAGAAGCTGGGACTATCAGACCTGGTATATGGGATAGAAATGAATGAAGGATAATTTGTTAAATATTTTGTTGAGATCATTGTTAGTAGAGGTGGTCAATCCTACGAAGTAATAAGAATTGTGGATCTTTTTTGGGTGGAGCAACTGAGGTCGGAAGAACAGGCAGCAACCTATGCTTTTAATATCCTGAAGCATCGATTCCACTTCAAAGTATGAGATATTAATTTTTCAGACAGAAACTATTATAAATATTCTTTTCAAAAGATAAGAGCTGAGTATAATGCTATAAAAGTAGAACTACAGCAGTTGAGGTGGGACTACAATAGATTGAGAGACATAAATCAGAAACATATCGACGAATGTTCTCCCTATACTATCAGGTAATGAGATTGAGACAAGAACTTTCTCCAAATACTGAATCTTCATCTGGAGAAATTTGAAATGGAGGAAAGAGCAAAGAAAGTTATGATTTATTATTGCATGGGATTAGTTTATGCTATACTTGATATCCTGATATGAATTTATTCAAATTCTACTTTATATTGAAGGATTCTATAGTGATTAATTTTGATTATATTATTGAAAAATTTTTAGAATTAACTAAATATCTTGATGTGTTTTGAAAAAAAATTTAAGGTAATATTAAAAAATTTAAGCAATAGACAGTTGATCAAATATTCTTAAGGGACTTGAAAAAGAATTTAAAATTTGGAATGAATCAGAAATAACATACTAAGCTTAAGTTAAATTCTGCTATTTATACAATTCTTTGTATAAGTCATAGTATAAATATGTAGGTAGTTATAAAAGATTAAAATCTTCTTGATAAGAATTTTCTCTAAAGGCATGTAGGTTGAATAATAAGTGTTTAAAACTTTGATTGTCAACTAGTGATACAAGCAAGAGGATTGAAGGTCTACTGAGCATTAACATATGTCGTGACAAAACTTAAAAGTTGATTAGATCTAATATTATTACTTGTTTGGGGATTTAAAAATCAATAATTAGTAGATCATAAAGAAAGTATGTAGTAAGTAAGAACCAAGTCATTATTTCTAGAAGGAGCTAAGTATATGTTGATTATAGTAGTGTTATGAAAATAGAAGATAGGATTCTAGTCAAGATTGTAAGCATGTCAACAGAGGGAGGTGTTCTAATCTACTAGAATAAATATTGATACAAGTTGTTAAAAAAAAAAGAAGGAAAGAATCAATAGGCTCTAGAAAATTTGATATTAGAACATAGTATTAGAATTGGAATTAAGATAGCTAAGGGAGGAAAACTATAATGGTATAAGTGCTAAAATGATCAAGATAATGTAGATTGATACATTAGAGTAATTGTTGTCTAGCACTCCAATTGCAAGAAATTTGAAGAATGCCTAAGACTAGGTTATAGTAGGCCTTTATGTAAATGTTTAATGATTTTGATATTAAGTCTCATATGTTTAATAATTTTTATTTTTTAAGATTTGATGTGAAGTTTGGTAAAGTCAATTATCTGTATGTATATTTAAAGATTTGTAAAGATTGTAGTAAGCTTGAAAATTAGAGATCTTAAAAGTATCCTCATCATTAAGATTTTAGTCATAGACTTGTATGTAAGAACGATGTTGATGAAATTTATCAGTAGAGCTTATGATTAGTCATATAGATTTAGCTATGATGATTTGAGTTTGAAAGTGTAAAAATTTTGAGGATGAAATTATTTAAGGGAAGAAATATGAGGCCTGGCCCAAGGGGACCCCTTTTCTACGTGCCACATGGAGGTCCACAATGTTGCAGGCCCATGGCTATTCATGGGGGCAGTCGCATGCAACCCACTGGAGAAAAAAAAGAGGTGTGTGTGGAACCTTCCCTATTTTGGCTTCACACAAAAAACCCCCTTCTCTCGTGCCATCTCTTTCTCCCGCTCTCTATCTCTCGTGCTTGCTCTCTTTCTTACTCCCTTCTCCCGCATCCTCTCCCTCTCCCGCTCTCTCTCACACTCACTCTTTCTTGCTCTCTTCTTGCACGCCCTCTCCCTCTCCCGCTCTCTCTTTCTCGCACTCACTCTCTTCCTCCCCAACTCTTTCTCACTCTCTAGCACCTCGGGCTCCCCCTTTCCTTCTTTGTGCATGCGTCTGTGTGTGGGTGAGTTGAAAAGCAGCAAAAAATAAAAGAAAAGAAGGAGAAAAAGAGAGTAGAGGCCTCTGCCTCTTTTCCCTTTTTCTATTCCTATGGGTGTAAATGTGTGGGTGTGGGTGAGAGAGTTAGAAAATAGAGGAAAAAAAGAAAGAAAGAATACAAGAACTCTCTTCTTCTCTCTCTTTTTCTCTTCCTCTTTTTCCTATCTTCTCTTCTTCTCTCTGTTGTTGCCTTGGTGGTGGTGGCTGTTGCCATGGGGAAACTCTTCATCGGGGTAGGTATGATTAAGCGTCTTATTTTATTGTATAGCTGATTTTAATTACTGGTTAATGGGTAGATGTTAGAACTTTTGGCATGTAAATAAATTCTGTTAGAAAATAAGTATTAGGTAATGGAATAAAAAGAGTAGACCATTAGGAGAAGGGGGAGTGTTAAGGGAAAAGAACGTTAAGAGAATTGAGAGATTAGAGGTGAAGTTTTGAAGGTGGATTGATTCGATCTTATTTTAGTTTAAAAATTTTATCTCCCTATTGGCTAAGTGGTCGAAGTTGAAATTTTAATTAGAGAATGCTAACTCATAAATCAACTTGAGGATCAAATTTGAAAATTTTTGGATGAATTTAGCTAGGATAAATAATTAGTGAAATAGAGCTGTGGTGAAAGAAAAAGATGAAGGAAAGGCTATTGCATCATTTCTTCTCTTTCTTTCTTTTCCCTAAAAATAGAGAATTTTGAGAATTGGGACTTAAAAAGGTTGAGAGAGAGTTATTAAGTAGTAGTTCAAAACGTTGTTATGAGTTGTTAACTTAGTTGTGGTTGTGGATTATTAGGTTCTAAAAAATTATGATAGAGTTGTTAATTATTCAGCTGTCGGCATATTTGAGGTAGGTAATATTTATATTTTATAATTAATCTAAATTAAATAGATCTATATGTAATCTTTTGATACGATACCAATTATTGTAAGTATCACTGACATGTTATCAAGATCAACTGAATCATGTGAAAATTTTCTTGTTCGGTTAAGATAGTACAAACTACTATAAGTACATTCAGATCTAGTGGTACATGAAATTATTGTATATCATCCATGTGACATGATACAAATGATTGTAAGTGACATTTATATTTTATCATGATCTATTTGAATCAAGTAAGAATCATTTTATTCATTTGGAATGATACAGACTATTGTAGATACAATCAAATCCGCTTGTGTATGAAATTGCTGGGTATCATCTCTTTGATCTGATGTGAATAACTTTAATTGATTTCTGATCTTAGTATGCCTGAAATTTATATATTATGAATCATTAATTAGTGAATTGAGACTTATGGTTTGAATTGAATGATGTTACATACTATGATTAGATCAGGCTTACTAAATGATGATTATTGCCTATTAAAATATAATGTATCATAGCTGTATCAAATTGTATTAAGTTATATCAATTTGTATCAAAGCTTTATAAAAGATATATTGAAAAAAAATAAATTTAAAATTATACATAGTTATTGATGTGGTCTCATGGGCCAAGCCAGCTATCAGGCAGTGAGTGAAAATCAATCCAGAAAGAGAGAAGGTCTAGTGCTCTCAGCAAAGTACTATTTTCTTCGCTGAAAAATGGGCTTTCGAAGACCAATCCATTGGAAGAAGCCTGCCATCAAAGGTAAGTGGTCTAAGCCGCTTTCCATGCACATAATTGTCCTATTTTTTCTTCAATCTTCAAAGAAGCCCTACTTCAATGAAAGCTCCTTCTCCTTTAGGATAGGCTCATCATTGGTCCTTCTTTCACTAAGAATCTCATGATCTCACCATTTTCTAGTAGTTCACATGAAATTTCAGGGTTGGGACATCTTCTGCATCTTCCTCAGCTCAGAAATCCCACCCTGCTGTTTGGAGGGGAACTACCAATGTAATTGGATGGGCTTTCCTTTTCACTAGCGAAGTTTAGGGCTTGCCTTAAGATCAGAATGATTGAAGAATTGAATTGAACAACCAATGACTCCCTTCTTTACGTGTCTTAGACCCCTAATTGTGATACTGTTGATTGATTCATTCTTGTATTTCGTGAGGGACGGGCTATTTGAATAGTAGAAACCTTAGCTATTTTACTCGATTCCTACCTTGGGTCATGAGATCAGCTCTATTCAGCTCAGAAGTCACGAAACTCTCTTCATTTACTCCAACAGTGAAGTCAAAGGCTACGAACAAACCTTCCTCCGAGGGTTCTTTAGCATGAAATTTATATCAAGTGGATTGAATGAAAGAATGTTTCGAGAATGCGCATTAGCAAACCTCGGCTTTCGTTGAAGTATCGGTTGGAGATGATACCGTGAAAGTTGCTTGTGCTGCTATTTTTTTATTTTAGTCATCCAGAGATGAAAATCAATTTTTCTCTGAACGAGGGAGAAACATAAGTAGCCAATACGTATAAGCACTGCGTGTCAGTAGCAAAAGCAGTAGTTCATAGTCAGTTGGAGATCAGAGAAATGGTGGTCCTATCCGATCGACATAGGCTATATTTGCTTGATATTGACCCATCAACAGTAGGATTTGCTGAACCTGACTGACTAACGCATAATCTGTAGCCAGAGGAGTGGAGGAGGCGGGCATAGGCTTGTAACGGGCAGCCAACAGGAGTGTTAAGGAGCCTAGCCTTCTTTCGTAGACAAGGGCATTAAGGCTGTCCTTCAGAGATGGAGAGAAAGGGCTGGTATAGAATCTGATCTTTCTCTTTGTTTCGTTCCGCTCGTTGTGGCCTTGACATAGCGTTAAAGGGAGATGGGGTATAGAATCGGAATAAAAGACTAGAAGAAAGGCACAATCCTCCACGGAATAGAAATTAAGAGAAAAAAAGCATCCACATCAACTCTTTCAGATGAGTAAGATGCCAATGAAGCATCTATAGAAGTATAAGGAGAGTATGGAAATATTTTCGATATATGAGTGGTTTGGTTATATAATAAGAAAAACATGATGATAAATTCGTCCAACCTATTTACTTGGAAGTAGAACGAGATGATCCATTGAGGGGAGGGCGGTGGGAAGGAGGGAACAGTAGAGGCACGACTTCTAGTGGATCCCAGTTATCCTTGACCAAAGAAGGAGAAAGCCTCTTGCTCGCCTGCTCTGTTAGCTGAAGATCGAGAGAGACGATTGGCAACCGAAGCTTTCTACTCCAAATCAGTCTTCACTGGATGACTCGATTCTCCATCGCGTGGATGCCCCACAATCCGGTTATAGGTTCAGAGTCGCTTTATAGGAACTTCAAGAGAGAGAAGAGAGATCATAGCTTAATATCAAAGGGAAAAGGGACATCCCTAGCGAACCCCTTTAAGCATGAGATTGGATATCCTACTTTCGCCGCATCAAGACCGCTTCACCCCCGCATTGAAGGCTGGGTGAGAATAAAGAGAGAGGGAGCACTCATGGCACACTGACTATATCCGTTCGAGAAGAAAGTAGAGTTCCTATTCAATGCTACCCCTGAGGGAACAGTCGACTCAAAAGAGATTGGGCCCCGTGCCCTTTGCTTATAGTTCGAAAAAAAATGGATTATCATTCTCGAAATTAGAAGAGCGCATCCCAGAACTAGCTTCTTTTTCAGGATCCAAACTGTGGGAGGAGAGTGATCGGATGGGAGAGAAAACCTTCCCACCAATGAACATGCTTTTGATAGATCCCGTCAAGAACATTCCAAAGAACCTACTAAAGCCAAAGCCCGATGAGAAATGCGAAACCAGTTCCCAACAGGCTTGAAAGTTAGATGACCAAACCAAGATCAAAGAAAAAACTCCCCTTTCTGAAGGTATCCCCAAGCTGAGTCTGGTTGCCAAAAGGGATGTCTGGCAAATGAAAGGCAAAGGAGTTGCCTACTTTGTACTTTCAGTCCAAATAAAGCCGACTGTATCTCAGCTTAAGTCGAAAAAGCTTGACGATGACTTTGTCTTCAAAAAAGAGAAGGTTGGTATTATCTTTTTTCATGCCTTAAGGGCTAGACTAGAACTTCCCCCTCTCGATCCTCAACTCGCCTTTCTGTTTACATACAATCTGCAGATGAAATGGCTCAAAATTTTGAGTATCAGTCTCCGAAAGCCGATGTCAATACTCTCCGAAATCTCTTAAATGCTATCAAGAGAGAGTCAACCCGAGCGGTGGGGGGACGACATGAATGAGCGCTTCCTCTTCGACTTGGTTTCCGAATATGCCTTTACTCGTGTTTTTTTCCTGGTCTTCCCATTGACTTCTGCCGAATACGAAAAAGTCACTATATTAGCCATCCCTTTCGCCTTTAGATCATGGACTCGGGCTTGTTGAGAAAAACACTTTCTATACATTAGACATACTCTTACTCTAAACTAGTAGATTTCGAAAGCCATGAGCCCCCTTCATGAAAGCCTATGGAACAAACTTTTTATTTTTGATTAACTCGTCGCTACTTCTGACCCCTCTACGTACCCTCTCTTTATCAATCTGACCCTTTTATGTACCCGATACTGATTCCCAAGTAGAGGGAGGAGAAAAAAAATCTTACTAAGTCTTTCGATAGACGAGAATACTCGGTTACAGCATCCGACTAACCAACTATAGCTGACCCAGCTTGATGGACAGGTTTTGATACGCATGCCACTGCTCTTCGAGTTTTGGTTCGGCCATGAATGGCCATGAAAAGGAGAATTTTTTTTACATATTGGAGATCAAGAAGATTGGACGATGAATTTGGATCTAGTGTGGTTTGAATAATAGGCTGTGGTCTCAATATTGGGCTATGGGCTGCCACAAACTCTCCCCAGATGAGCCTCTTCCTGAACCAAGAGTTCTGCTTGCACCTAGAGGTGCAAGGCAGCGTGTGGAATGGTCGAGAGCAGACCCTTTTAGATATATAATCCAAGCCCAGAGTAGAGTTACGTGAACAGCCGTCTGATGGAAAATAACTTTCACGTTTGGTTCAGAGAGCACTTTTTTCGTTGAGAATTCCTCGTTCCCTAGCCAGTGAAAAAATTACACATTCATGCCGTATGCTGGAAGAAGGAAAAGAGGCTCGGACAAGGGCAAGACTGAACTGCCTCCAAATTCTGAGTTTTGTATCATGAAAAAGTATATTTTTAAACAAGCTCAATTGGAAGCATACCTTTCACGGAGCTCAAACTCTTGCCATAGCATCGGTGTATGGCGTACCTGAGTTCGTTCTTTATCGATTTAGTGAAAACCAATGCCATAGTCTCGTCTTCTCTCTTCTTACTATAACCAAACTGCACTCCTGGTTTGAAGATGCACCTTGCTGTTTAGTTTCTGCATGACAAATATGCTAGATTGTGTTATGCAAAAATAACGCCATGTCCGATTTAAAGATATAACTATTATTGCTTACTCCAATCCTAAACAAGCATCAAAATGCACATAGGTTAGCGTGAGCGATAAGGAGAGAAAGAAAGCAGCAAGCCAGCTAACCCTCCGACAACTAGAGCGTAAGCAGACGCAGCTGAAAAACTACTCTAGATAGGCTAGCTCAAAACATCGAGGTGATAGCTTGAGGTCCTAATCTGACTGAGTTATATTTAGGATAAGCGGGAAGGTTCAATAGAGCGGGATCCTCACGTCTACAATGGAGCTTCGCCTTGACTACAAAGTTTAGGGTGCCTCCCTCATGCGGCTTTGCTAGATGGATGCAGAATAGTTAGATGGAGTCTGGCTCAGTCAATTAGTCTAGCCTCCCTTCTGAGTCAGATTTTTTCCAGAATTGTTTCTTGTCAAGTGAAAATGGAGATTCAAAAAATGGTTGGAACCATTTGAACACGACATTTTTGGGGGATAGCTGGAAGCTAGAGAGTAGATGCCTAGCTACAAACTCAAAAGCCTAGATTTTCGATCCTTACTTAGCTTAGAGTCCCAAAAGGTGTTATAAGCTGGAAGCTAAGAAGCTACTCGTTTATGAGTAGTGCCTCTTCCTGACTACTCCACTCCAAGTCGGGATGGGTAACACAAACACAGCTCGTACTAGCTAAACATCTCCTATGTTTCCATTTGAAGGAGTCTATCCCACTGCTTAAGTCTACCCCCTATTTTTATTGAGAGTACATACACAAATTATATTCGTTTATTGTACGATACACAATGAACTTAACATAATTACCTCGACTTTGTTTGTGTATCCTCAATGACTAATGGGAAATAATCTATCTATTCTCATTCCTATATTTGTGTAAGGGCTCTTGCCTAGCAATCAACTTTTTTCTTGTAAAAGAGTAAGTTTCATGCCATCCGAGATCCCCTTTTTGATCTGAAGATGATGGAAATCATCAAGCAGGGTTGGCAAGATCAGTTCAAGAAAGACAGCCTGCTTAGGCAAATTCTCTTTCTCACTTCAGATTGAAGAGGAGTCAGGTGGCTTCAGTTTTTTTCACTGTGCATCAATAAGAAGGAATAGCAAGTTCACAGTAAAGAACAGAACTAAGGTGCCCCCGCGCCTCTTTCCGATGCAGCATATAAAAGAGGAGGACAAGCTGGGGATATTTCTTTACTTCTCGATTAGATCTTCATAGTTCCGACCCGATGAAAGTGCTTAGTCGAATCCGATTCAGTCAGTAAGTACTCCGGTTCATAAGAGGCGGTCCCTCGACTGGGATTCTTCTTTCTCAGGCTTAAGGAAGCGATTGACTCTGAGGGTCAAAAAATTTTTTACTTTAGGAGGTCCTACCTGGACCCTCCACACCAGATCCACCATTGAAAGCTAGCTTTCTGACCCGTGCCCTTGTCATAAGATCTATGACCATATTATGTTAACTGTTCATATTTTGTTCATTCCATCAGTATGCTCTTAGGTACCTGTAATTGTGATCTGTTTGCCAGAACCAAGGGGTCTTTCTATTGAAACCTCCACAAGCAATCGAGATATAGAGACAGAGATTTTTAAGAGATTCTTTCTTGCAGCCTATTATATTCCTTAAAGAGGATTACGCCCATCTAGAAATTTTTCATCCCTTCAAGTCAAGAAGAATCGAATCATCACCTGCAAGCACGGGATGAGTGACAGCTCAAAGCGTAGGGATCCAGCCAAGCATTTAGGATCCCTTCTCTCGAGTTCGAGTGCCCCCTAAGCCAGTTATATTGGTTCTGCCCTCCCATAGCTTTGAGTTGCAGTGTCAGTTGGAGTGTCATCTAGTGAAAGTGTTATGTTAGCTCTGAGTCATGAAAAGAAAAAGGGCATATGGTAACCCCATGTAGTTCTAGTGCTTCTCCAAGCAAACCAAGAGGGTCCAGGCAAGCCAATAGTCAGCGAACTCGATAGTGCTACTGAAACCACTTTGTGCATCTTCTGTTGTCGGGAAAGAAGTGTTGGGTCAGTCCGACATGTCACGCTTGCTAATACGGCTCGACTGTGTCCCCTATTGATGGTCTTCAAGGAAAGTATACCAGTCTTAGCACACGTTCAAGTGAGAGTTTCAAAGGAAAGCAATTAGTTGGAAGGAGAGTCTGTCAGGATTGAATGATAGAGTAGAGTGGGTCACTTAGTATATCCGCAGTGGGTCGAGGCCTCTTTCAAAGCTCAAAGCCAGAGTGCGTAAGCAAAGAAGCAGTAGTTTGCTGGATGGAATTCTGTCGGGTGCGGAGGACTGAAGACGTGCCTTCCCCAAGGACTCAACATCCCAGTTTGCTACTGATTGGGTACCAAAAAAATAAATGGATGAAGGATGAAATCTGCTCTTTATGAATGAGATAAAGACAGAATAATCAGGACCAGTATAGATTTTTTTTTTTAGCACACTTTAATGTTCAAAAAAGAATTTGCGTCTACTGCGCTCCTGCTTTTATGCTTGGGCTCCTTCGTTCCGTAACCTTAGAAAGTGCGGGTGAACTTGAGCTAATAGCTAGCGCCTGCCTCTGAACTTCTAGTTAAAGACTATTCTCGGTACTCTATCAACTCAATGAATTGCGTAGAAAACGATCAAGAGCTCATCCGCCTCTCGCCTTTCTGATCTTCATTGGTCGTAGGCTAAGAGCTTTCTTTGACTCTGAGTCCTGAACTGATCTTATCTGGGATCATAAATCTCAAGTTTGTCTATGAAGAGCTGATTTAATTGTATTAGTTTCTATAATTGATTTCTTTTGTATAATACTAATTGATAGGATCTCATTGATAAGTACTACAAGATCTCGTGCATTGGAACCTATGGTTATGGATCCGAATAGCTGCAGGATCCCATGAATTCGAAGATTGCCTGCGGAAGTGGAATAACTCGAAAAATGATGCCGCTCCCTTCTGTCTTGGCTACCATGCTCTTGCACTAGAAGGGTCAAATATTTCTTACCTAAGAATATGCCTGAATGAGGAAGAGCTCCTTATGTGGTATCACTTTACCACCATCTGAAATGCATGAAACTTTGATTGGTGGAAGCCAGTCCATGCCCCTCTGTGTCAACGAAACATCTAAATCCCTTTTATTCTCTGTGGGATCCTGTTCCGTTGTTGAGTCTCAACAATCTTTTTTTTGGAGTGGCCGATCAATCCTCTGCTGATCAGGTTCACTTCCGTCTGATTGAAATTTTATTTCTTTTTGGGTCCCGAGGAGCACTCCATTCCAGCGAGCAAGCAAAGCATACAGAATCAATCAATCGAACTTTCGAGGATAGTTTCACGATCTACAACATCAACTTAGGAAGCAATATCAGACTTTTACTCGGGCATTTGCCCTTATTGCATCTACAATTTCCATTACTTTTTCTGGCGACCTCATCAGTTTTGCCTTATACCCTCTTGCGAAAATGCTCGCACTTACCATAAAGTGTGGTAAGCTTTTGATTTCAAAGACTGGGTGTTGCCCAGCTATGCAACCCAAGAGGGGGGGTGAATTGGGTTTCTAAAAATTTTAAGCTCAACTGATTACTTATGAATAGTATTTGTTAAAACTTGATGAATGAGAAGAAGATCTTTAAATCAAGATTAAATTACCTAGAGCAAGAATGCAATTATATAATAAAGAAATAAAGCGAAGCAATAAAGCACACCACAAACACAAGGATTTATAGTGGTTTGGTGCCAACCTTGCACCTACATCCACTCTCCAAGCTCCTACTTGGGAATTCTAATCCACTATACTTGTATTCAACCTGAATACACACGTCGGAAACTCCGACACTAGCTATCCCAAGCTAATCCACTTATTTTCCGGGTACAAGCCAACCCAAAACACTCCGATTTCAGGTTCGGATCAACCTTTCCTTGTTTTGGAAACCCTCCAAAAACAAGAACAATTACTCACAAAGAGTAAGACAGTTTAGAGCATAAATACGTACAAGAATAGCTCCTTAAATGAGCGAATATAACAATAAAAACACTTTACTCAAATGAAGAATCCCCTTTTTGGATTTTCTCAAGGTGGATGAACGCTTGAGGAGAAGATGAACTTGATTGAAGACTTCTTGAAGGCTTTGAAAGAGCTTTTGATCAAGTTTGAAAAATAGGCTTGAAAAATCCTCTCTTTGAATGCTTTTGAATCTCTCTTTCACAATCTCTCGTGTATATAGTAGATCTCTCGTGTGGATTATGGATCTCCTCTCTTTTTCTTTTGTGTATTTCGTTGATCTCCTCTTGTATATTTTTGGATCTTCTCTTTTTCTTCTGTATTTTCACCTTTTGAAACCTTTTATAGCATTAAGAAACAAGAGAAAACATATTAGGCAGAAAAAGAGCCGTTAGAACATTTTTAGGAAGCATAAAAGACAATTAAAACGGGCAAAAAACTAGCCGTTGCGGATATTTTTCGTCGCAGGGGTCGACTCATGAGTCGGCTCATGCTTCAGGGGTCGACTCATGAGTCGACCTCTGTTGCAAAGACCAGAGATGCTGATTTCTGATTTTCTTGGCCCAAATATGCAGAAGTCGACTCTTGAGTCGACTCATGCCTTGTGGATCGACTCATGAGTCGACTCACAGGTCGTGCCAAGCCAAAAATCCAACGTGCCATGGGTAATTTTTGCGTGCCAATCAGCTCATAGTGCCATGAGTTGACTCATGAGTCGACTCATGCACTTCAAACCTTCATAACTTCAAAAATATAAGTCCAAAAATAATGAAATTTTCACCAATGGATTACAAATCATTTGTTCTACCAAATGATACTATCAAATCAGGATTTTAGTGAAATTACGATTTTGCCCTTGAAGAGCATAAGGACTTTTTCAATTTAAAATTATTTGTATCCCTTCAATCTGCTTTGTAATCATCAAAATCAATCTAGGAGCAACACTGTGACTTTTCATTCTTTGCGGAATCTTACTTTGATATTTTTCTATCTTTTATGCTTGAGAGCGCCTAAATACCTCTTATGTATATCTGCCAAAACTGTAAAGGGGCTTACAAAAGTTTTTTGAACTTATTTCCCCTTGGACACTATTCCTAGTTGAAAATAGAGATCAAACCTTTTTCGTATGGGCTCGATTGACATTAGTTTAATCACGTCATCAATTCGTTGCCTCAAGGTATATTTCTGCTTTTCTTGAAACCAGAATTCATTTCGAAATTTTGGTTTGCTATCAGTCAAAAATTGGCTTGAAAGTTTCAGACGATGACAAATCACTATAAGTGCTAGAAAGAAAAGAAAGAGTCAAGCAAGCCCTGTGTGATCGAATAGAAATAGCACTATCCATACCATCGAAAGAATCAAAGATCTACTGGTATGACATCAATCACTCTTAATGTCTTAGCTAGAAACAAAACTCAAGCTTTCTTGTGTCGAGAGGGAGAAAGAGTAGTACTTGCTATTTTTTTCTCTTGTTGGTAGTTAAGTTAGCTCGACAAATCATGCCCTTCAAAAAGAAACCTTGTTTAGTATGTTGGTCTCTTTCATGATCTGTGTAGTCCGATTCTTCTTCTTTGGATTCTCCCAACAAGGGAGGCCAAAGGAAGACCTTCCATACGACTGCTCTGATTTTTTGTTTGCTGTAACTATAAATAGCCGATTTGCTTATTCAACAGCTCTTTAATCAGTTTGGACACTAGACAGTAATAACTGGTAAGGTTAGTACGGACCCTTTTCAAAGGTTACTAGAGTGGCTCCCATTTTTCTTCACTCGAGGTCTAGCTTTCCTTTGGATTGCTTTGCATCCTTTTTGCTTGAAGGAACGCACTCTTTATTGCCACTCGGAGATAGCCTTTTAAGTAAACAAGGTAGAGGAAGAAAAGAAAAGCCCTAGTTTCCGTTGAAAAGTAAACCCGATGGCACTAGTAGCAGAAGCATAGGCTTTTTGGGTACCGGACAGAGGCAAAGCATCGAATCCCTCATCAAGCCCATCGACATCAATAGCTCATTACCCACCAACATCGAAATAAGGAGATGAGTCGACTGACAAATCAACTGCACTAATTGGACTCGACCAGTTCAGGTGGATGAAGCCAGGAGGGATGGTCGGCTTCCATTGGAGATGAAGGGACTAAGTTGGCTATACAAAAAAGAAAAGCTTTGAAGGTCTGAACCCTTGCTATCGTGAACTATCGAAAAAGATCGTGCTTCTTTGATCGACCCTGGAAAAAGAATCCGATGTTGTCGGAAAGCCAGAAGGGAGAGGGCTCGATCCCAGACAGGAGAAGATGATCAGCCGGCTGCTGCTACAAGCTAAAAGGTGTTGGTGTCTGCTATAGGCTAGGTCTGTATCTGCTGACGGCACCAGAAGTAAGAGGGGCAGGCGAATAGCTTGATGAAATTTTATGAGGTGAAAGACTCGATGGAATGTGGTTGCCCTTTTTAAGCCCATTACAGATCATCTTCGAAGTCTTCCATTTCAATCGTAGAAGTTGCAGTTGCTTTGGATTCGTTGCAAGTCGGTCCGTTCCATCCAGTTTGCTTGTATACGATGTCTCCTATGGCTTAGCCGTATCAGGGTAAATCCCTATTCATTACCTGCGCCTTCAACCAATGTCTTTTAGCCCTCCCCCTTTCGATTAGATTAGTAGGGGGCTTCTATGGCATGCATATCCAGATTTTCATGAAGCGGATGGATCGACAAGATCAATAGCAAACACAGGAAGGTAAGCAATCGGTTAATTCATTTCAATTGAGAATTTGATAAGATAGTTTACATCTCAAAGTTGAACTTCAAATACTTCTCTTATCACTAGAGATCGTAGAAGATCTCCTTTGAGCCCTCTAGTAGCTGAAGTTGTAGTGCTGATCGCGTGCTTTGCCTCCTCTCTCTCGATCGTGTCTTGGCGTTCCCCAGGGTGTGATGAATGCCGTCTTTTCCCTGTCCTCTGCCATCTTAATCTGATTGTAGTCCGAAAAATTATCCAACATGGAGAGCATCTTGTAGCCTGTGGTGTGATCTATGAGAACAGCTATGTGCGGCAGCGAGCAACACCCATGAAGCTCCGACGGAAAGGGAAGGCTCCCCGCTAACGTCGTGTTTTAGGGTTATGATTA
>NC_026000.2:128387153-128436658 GCF_000442705.2 Elaeis guineensis
AAACTAGTCTCATATATATATACATATATACATATATATACATACATACATACATATATATATATATATATACATATATATATATATATATATACACATACATATATATATATACACATACATATATATATATACACATACATATATATATATACACATACATATATACATATATATTTATTTATTTATTTATATAAGCCATCAACTGGATATAGATGTAAAGATAATAAAAACTAGTCTCATATTTATATCCGGTGACATTTTAGATATGATCTATGTGCTCCTTGTTCTCCAAAGCTTCCTTTCCTCTCTCGAAAAATTTTTTCTTATTCAATCAATATAGTTGAAAGTTATTTGATTTTAATAAATTAATTTCATTCAAAAATGTACTAACAATTCTATCATAATAGATATCTACTCTTTTATTATCTTATTTATGACTTTTGCGGTCAAGTCTAGATCACTTTCTAGCCTATACACCATATTTCTTAGGCCATTAGAAGCTCCTCATCTAAGGTAATATTATATTCATATTGATATTTAAGATTTAAATAGTAGGCTAGACAAAATATAAGAACAATATTGATTAAGAAGAAAGATGTTCACAGTTTATTCGATAAAGGATAAGGGAGAGTTGAGATTCAAATAATTTTACTTGCCAAGTGCTATTCTTTTTCATTTGAGTATCCCATGTATCCTCATTGATACATAAAATTGGTGCCACTTTCTTCTGTCCTATTACGGCTATAATTTTTTCTTTACAGGTAGACATATTGGATATGCATAGCCCATCTAAGAAAAGTTTTCAATATTTACTATAGCACTATATATAAGGGTTCTACTATCTTAACCACCTCAGAGCACCTATCTCAAAAATTATTACTCAATATAATACCCGCAATCAAGGTTTGCTGAACCGATACCGCCGGCCGTTTCGATCGACCGGCGGTATGGTTCGGTATGGTTTCATACCGTACTGAACTGATGACCCGAATCGGAAGAAAAAAGAGAGAAATTGAGAAATAAGAGAGAGAAAGAGGAAGAAAAAAAGAGGGAGGGAAGGAGCCGGCGGGGCCGTTGGACGGCCTCTGACTGGCCACCGTGGCCGTCGGAGGGCGTCGTCCACGCGCGGCCATCGCAGGTGTGAAACAGGGGCATCGCCCTTGTTTAGCAATTTTTTTTAAAAACATGGTTTTAAGTGAAGGCGGCAAATGATTTACCGGCTTCACGATTTTTATTTTTTTTAAAAAAATTCTTAAGTCGGCAACCCAGTTGCCGACTTCATAAGTTTAAAATAAAAAAATAAAAAATTAAAACAGACGTCTATTTCAAAAAAAAGAAGGGGCGGAGCCGCGGGAGGGCTCCACCCACTCGATCGCCCTCAGGCCGTCGGCGTCGGCTCGTCAGCCATCGGGAGCCTCGCAATGGAGGCAGCGTTTGTCCGGTAGGTTCTTCGCCCCCCTCCGAGTGTTATCTCTCTCTTTTTTGCTCTCTTGAAAGTTTTATCGGACGATACGGGGCTCGAAAGCCCTCCGACGGCTGCAGCCGGCCACCGTCGGCCTCCGACGGCTCCCACCTCCCTCCCTTCCCTCTCCTCTCTCTCTTTCTCACTTTTCATTCTTTATTCTTCGGTACCGTCGGTGTACCAATTTATCGATCGAATCGTGTCAGTTCTTTGTCGGTCCGATACGAGATGGGTGTACCGGTCGGTTCGACACGTATAGCAAACTTTATCCGCAACACTTCATCCATTATTTGTCTTTGCATATTTGAAAGTCCTCCCTTCATCAGAAGTCATCATAGCCTTCAAATCAAGCTTATTATCAATAAAAGGCTCTTCAATGCTATATAATTAGTGGCAAGTCTTGTCAATCTTAGCCTAAGTAGCTCCTCTTGTACATTATTTTCATATAAACAAGTATCCATGTATGATTGTAGATATATTTAGATACTACTTTTTATTATCTACTATTGATTTTATCTTTGATAGCTGCCCGATATCCTTCATCATTAGATCTATACAATTTGTTGCATGGGGTCTAATATAAATATTACTTTTCCAGCATCATATCCTTTCTAGCTTTCATATAGTTTGCCTCATTGTCTGTGATTATTTAGATGATATACTCTTCACCAATCTCATCAACTACGTCTCTCATCAAGACTAAAATATAATTAGAGTCATGTATTTTATCTGAAGCATCAATTGAAGTATGAAAGATGATCACCCTATCTAATAGACTAAGAAGTTAATGATACTCCTAGTAAACCCAGACCAACCATCACACATCAATGTCACTTCATAAGTATTTTACTTCCTTTTATAACTCAATCCAAGATTTGATTTCTGTGACTTACTGTTGTAAATATAGTCTACGTATCTCATAGGATGTAGGAGGATCAATACTTGGACTAACTTTTTGTATTGTATTAATCATCGATCGAAAATATGTATTTACTGCTACCCATGCTGGCACGTGACTAAAGTAAAACTAGTTGGCAATTATCATTTTTATTTATTTTTTCTTATCCTTATTTGTATAGTCATCAATTCGTGGTTGCTTTGACTTTGGATCTGGATATATTATAGGATCTATATTATGGATGGTGGCATACAAGTTTTGCCATCTCGGTATCGATGGTTGTTTCGATTGATTGGTGATATGGTTCGGTATAGTTTTATATCGTATCGAACCGGCAGCGAACCGACGAAGGCATTGGACTTGAATCGGGAGAAGAAAAAGAGAGAAATAGAGAGAGAGAGAGGAAGAAAGAAAGGAGAGAGGGAAGGAGGGGTGGAGCCATTGGACGGCCTTTAGCTGGCTGTCGTGGTTGCCGGACAGTGAAGTCCATACACGCAGCGCCATGGGCATGAAACAGGAGCAACACCCCCTGTTTCATGATTTTTTTAGAAATCGAAACTTAAGTGAAGCCGGTAGGCTTCATTGATTTTAATTTTTTTAAAAAAATCTTTTAAACAATGAAGTCGGCAAATGGTTTGCCGGCTTCATTGTTGATCTCATTTTTAAAGAAGGAGTTTGCGTAAATAAGGATGACAGCCCCTGTTCCACGACCGTGACGCCACCTGCGCTGCTTCCGCCACCCTCCTCCCCCAACCTTGACGAAGCCATGCATCTGCTGATTGAGACGCCGTCCGCTCCCATCTCCAGTGATCTCTCTCCTCTTTCTCACTTCATTTTAAAATCTTTTCGGGCGAACGATGAGCCGCACATGCTTTAGCTGCCCTTCGATGGCCGCAGCGGGCCACCATCAGCCTCCGGTGGCTCCCGTCTTTCTGTTCTCTTCTCTCTCTCTTTCTCACTTTCCTTCTCTTTTCCTCCCTCCTCTGCCAGTATACCATTCGAATCGGTTGACCATGCTGATTCCCATCAGTCCGGCTTGAATATGGAGTGTGTCGATCGATTTAGCAACGGTACAACATTTCATGGTGGGACCTTTGAGCTCTTTGATTTTTTTTCCAAATATACCAAAATAATGACTTGAAGATGATTCCATTCTCGTGGACTGACTCTTCTTTAAATCCAGCAAATTATAAATGGTGAATGTGATTTTTCTACTTCACCAAAGCCACCACCATTCTCAAATTGAGAGCATCCAAACTGTGCTCTGTCTTAACACCTCCTTATGTTGCCATGGGCCCTGTCGAGAGGCCCAAATAGTCTCTCATAAATAAGCTACATCTAAATCATCTGCATCAAAATAGTTGTTATCATCATCCAAGTCTATGTGAATATATGATCAAGACGTCAAACAATCAAGTGCTTCTCTTTAAGCTTGATGCTATCTTTGCCTTTTTTTTTTTTTTTTTTTTTTTTTTTTTTTTCTTTCTGTAGATGCTCTCTCATCATCACTCGAAGCTCTGTAGGTATCTTTGAACACTTCTTGACATCACTAAGGCCACCCACCAAAATGTTGTTTCAATTGAATGACTCCATCTCTATTTTCTAGTTCACAGCAATTACATTTCTACTGATGCCGATCCTTCTTCATTTTTCTAAAATGCCATCTAAATCTGGGTCCTTGTATTGCTTGCTGTTGGAATCCATCTAGTTTTAAAAAATTTATAAAATTAATAATTATGAGTACCTAAAATTTGGATTTAAGTGCATATGCCATAATCCATATTTTTCCAAGTTATTATAACTTTTAATATTTTTATTATTTAATTAATTATTATATTCACTTACCTATCCATTTCTATAATTTAAGATTTTTTTGTAATTTCTAAAATATATTTTATATAATTAATAATATTTATTTTAATTATTTATTATATTCAATTACCTATCCATTACTATGTTTAGGATGTTTTATAATTTATAAAATATATTTTTATAATTTATAAATATTTTATAATTAATAAAATTTTTCTAATTATTTATTATATTTATTACATTCACTATGTGCCCTTTTTAGGTTTATGATATATTTTTATAATTTTTAAAATTTTTTATAATTACTAAAATTTATCTTAACTATTTATTATTTATTTATATCCAGTTATCTATCTATTTCTATGTTTAACAATTTTTATAATTTTTAAAATATATTTTAATAATTTATAAATATTTTTATAATAATAAAAATTATTTTAATTATTTATTATATTATTACATCTAGTTATCTTCCCTTTTCTAGGTTTAGGATATATTTTTATAATTTTTAAGAATATTTAAAAATTATAAATTTATTTTAATTATTTATTATATTTAATATATTTAGTTATCTATCCATTTCTAAAATCTATTTTAATCCTTTTATCTCCTTATTTATTCTTCTGAGAGTCCATGCTCTCTTATCTCTTTATAACTTGGGTATTAGACTCTTAACTTGGATATTATTTACTTGATTTATTTTGGGTATTAGACTCTTAATATCTTACTATTTTAATGGAGAAATTATTGCATTGACTAATGTACTATTTTAGATCCTCGAAGTATATGTACGGTAGATAACATGCATCCTCACATGATTTTAAATTGTTTGAAGGCAGGAGGTATGTAGCTGATAACCATTGGACTAGTCTATTAAACTTGGTCCATCTAATAATTATACATTTAAAAGGACCAAAAAATTTAAACCAACCATTCTAATGTGACATGTTATAATAACTTTAAACCAACCATTAATTATAGTGGTTGCAATTTTGATATCACTATTGTAATGAAAAATAATAGTAAGAAAATAATGAGTCCATTCTCTCTCTCTCTCTCTCTCTCTATATATATATATATATATATATATATTACTTTAAGCTAGGGGTGAAAGTGGACTAGTTTTATAATATCTAACCGGATCTCTTTTCATATCCAAATCTATCTAAATATGGACAACTACCCGATCCATTTTCGAATATACGATTTTATTTATATTCCTCTTTAATTTTATATAGCAGCCATTAACTTTTAAAGAAATTATATAACCATATTAATATTCTGTTAACTTGATTTATCATTAGCTTGGTAATATTTTTGATTCTGTGGTCATAAATTTAATTATCCAATTATATCCGTATTCGTATCCATATTGCCAATTTCTGATTTATATCCATATCTGTATAAAACAATATATGGATATTAATTTTTTCATCCAACTAATATCTATATCTTCTTTTATATTTTTCAAACAAAACTAATATAAATATGGATATGCTAGTATCTGATCCATATACGATCCGGTTTCAGCCCTAGTTTGAGCACATTAATATAGCAAGCTAGTTAGGACATTTTTACTCATCGAAGGTAAAGAAGAAATAATATTGCAATTTAGTCAAAAGCCTAATGTTTATCTTCGTATTTTAGAGTTTGATCATTTTACCCTTTTCCCCAAATTCTTTTACTTAAAAAAAGAAAATTGAATTCACATACTTGAACTGGACATGCTTGTGATGATGTTATATATGCATGTATGTATCATGCTATTAAGTCGGTATAAAAATGAATGGTCTCTATTGCACTACTGTAGTAAAATACAAGATAGGGCACATAAATTGAAAATTCATTTTGTAAATCATGATCTACATATCTTAAAACATGGGTAGATTTAAATTCATTACGTTTTAATGATTAGATCATGATAACATGTAGTATCATGCTATTAAAACCATCTATTATGACATCTAGTTGAGGATTAGGTTGAAGACTATCAAAAGATATGAATTTTGGTTTTTAGGCATTTTTAGTGTATATTATGCTCGATAATTTGGATCTTGAATTTGGATAGTCTGCCATTGATTTTAAAAGCGAAAGGACTATCGCAACAATCCTCTCAAGCGCATATCATCTCCTGTCTCCCCCTCTCTCTTTATACTTGCACATATGCCTGTAAGTATATATGTGGACATACACATACAAATTGTTATTTTTCGTTCATCTGATTTAGAATCGGTTGTTTTTTCAATTTTTGTATTATACTATATAATTTTTGGAAAAATGCAGAAAGAATCTAATGATTTGTGATCTAATCCATTATCCAATTCACTATGACCCCTATATAATTTAGAGCTTGAATGCGATTTTGATAACACTGTTCTTATCAACTAATTTAAACTACTTAGCTGGCAGGTTTGCGATGTTATGAATCTTGTTCCAGTTATTGACTCAAGTCTTCGATCAGTTCCATGATTATTTGTTCTCTCAGGAGAGGCCTATAAATCAGGTGATAAAGTGCAAAGTGCTGAAACAGAGTACCATGTTAATTTCTGTCAGCCATATGGAGTTTATGAAGAACAAAACTGACCTTGTAAGGAACTCTCTTCACCTCATAGATTATCCTCCATTGTTTATCTTGCCAATTCTAGGAAGTCACATTGCATGGTACATACCGCTGGAGGGGAACATTAGACATTCAAGAAAGAAGTGAGGGCTCGTAGTCTATTGTCAAAGGCATGGCATTGAAACAAGAGAATTCTAATAAATTTTTGATGATGAAAGGAGACAAGTATCTTGATTTGGCTCTTTTTGGGAAAACTAGCTTGTTGTCCTTGGCACCTAATTCCAGAATTATTGCAGCATTATTTTTGTTCAACTCCTGCTCTTTCTTTTCATCTTGCCATGAAGTTGTTTATGTTACATTATAAGTTCAAGAGTGGTTGCGAGTATTGGTGTAGTTGTATCATTGTGTCATCATATGTTCCTTATATTGTTTCCTTGAAACCTGATATACTTAGAATCATTGTAGTGGTTGCTGTTTATTTTCTTCCTGCCATGAAGTTGTTTAGTTCCATTACAAGTTCGAGAGTCATTTCTAATAACGGTGTAGCCATATCGTTGTATGGTCATATATATTCCTTCCATTGTTTCCATGAAGTCAGCTATACTTAGAATCATTATAACTTCATCAACACAAAAATATATTAAGAGCATGACAATTGATATTCACGCTTAGCGTAGGTGTTGCTGCTATTTTTACAGTGATGTATTGCTTCCAGTCAGTTACATTCTATTTTAAAGTATAGCAGCTTGATGCCTGATGTTATATACCAATGATCCTGAAATATTTAGAAATTCAAGTGGCAAATGTTCGATGAAAATACTAAACCTTTACAATTCATTTCCTAATCTAAACTGAGTTATGATTTCTGCTTGAAATTTTTAGAAGTACCAAATGCTTTGTCTTAAAATATAGCCAACTTTATCTAGAATAATTATCAGCAAAGCTGATGTAGGTTTAGAAGCTAGTAGTAATAGGAAATCTTAGAGTTCTGAATATCTGCATAAACTAAACTCTATGATGCTTTCATAACTAACACTTTGTACACTTCAACTTTTAAAAATATCCAACTATTATTAGGAACCTTTGCTGCAGATTCAGCAAAACTGACACTATTCTCAATAATGCCATTTATGTGAAGAAACTTAGGATGTAGTAAGGTGATTTTCTGTTTTGATCTATGTTATTTTCCTCTTGTTCAGCAATCTTTGTTGTTATTTTCTTTTAAATCTGTATTTTTTTAAAAAATATATTTAGTGACAGATACAACATAGTCAATATATTTACAAATTTGCTTATCGTTCAAAGGCTCAAGAAAATATGTTATGCATAGTGATGAAGTAATAAATAGAACTTGCAATTCTATAGATGAATGATCGAGAATTTTCACAAACAAGAAATCTATCTAATGAGGAAGAAATGCATTATGAATTGCCATTCAAACAAGCTTTAGAGTGAATAATTTGGAGAGTTGAACCTCAGAAAAGAAGGTGATGGGTACCTCAGTAAGCATATTAGAAAGGAGATGATGAAGAATTCAAATTCTGACTTTGTCAATGCTTGAGATTGCATAATTTTCTCTAGATAGGTTTACTGCATAATTCAATGACTAATGAGCTAAAAGTATTGCAGCAGAGTTTTTTGAAGTTGAAATTGTCATCTATTTTTTCACTTGGTGGGCTCATGATGGCTCCTTTGGAGGCTCTAGCAAGTTCCATTTGTATGGTCAAGTAGTTTCTGTTTTAATTCTTTGTTGTTGTCCATGTCTTTCCACCTAGTGTCATGACCAAGACTTCTAACTCGGCTATTCATTTGGTGTCATTTACTTTTAGTAGTCTCAGATTAATTAACAATAACGAGGTCCGATCTTTTAATCATATTGTTTATGCTACTTCTGATTGGACACAACCATTGAACTTTGGGGTGTGCTTAATGTAGAAAAGACATCTTATTGCTAGTATAAGTATAGGAACCCAAAGATTTTCATATTCAGGTCAAAGGCCAGACAAGAACTTGACAGTCGAGGATGGTCTATCTTGAATTGAAAGATTCAATTCCTAAATTCAATTGAAAACCCAACAAGATTTTATCTTCATCGCATGATGTTTCTCTTTTGAGGTTTTATTGAATATGACACTGAAGCTCTTTTATGGCTGCCAATTTTCTGTAACCACTTATCATATGGCATCATCATGCCCTTATTGTTTTGCTTCCCACCTATTGTGAAACCTAATAATTCTTACCTTTCACTATATATGTCACCCTTTTGCTCATGGCCACTGCATATAATTCTACCATTTGAATTTGATAAGGTTATTGGCACTTACAGGATTGCATATGATTTTTAGGTTTGGCAATACACCTACTCACCATATTCTATAAGCACGTACAAATACTTCTGTCTTTTAGGTGGTGGACCACACAATGCTGTGTGATTAGATCTTTAGTTTAATGCTATCCAAAATTCTCCTTTTCACCATGTCATGTTCAACATGACAAATTTGACATAACTTATGCAAACTACATATAAATGGAGTGAAAAAATGGTTGAAAAATTTAATATCAAATTTATGCATATTAGAATCTTTATATAAGTGTTGTTAAAAAGCTCCGCAAAAGAAGGCTCACATTTGTCACGCCTATGCCGGCCAAGCTAGAATAGTATTCATATTGTGTCATAACTAAGATGACAAAATAATAACTAAGATGTCTTCTATTACTTTATTTGATCCTTTCTTAAGCTTAAAGTGGTCATGTAAAAAAATGCTCACAGATAAAGAACACCTTGTATTTGTGGATACTATGAGAAAGTCATATGCATGCCTCATGGTATGCATCTCCTCTACCTACATGTTGATGGACAGGGGTTGTCACTACCATCATTGTCACGTCCCACCAAAAGGATGCATAGTCATAGAGATGGGGTAGGTTGTGCATATCCTCTATATGCATGTTTGCTATATGTGCTTGGACTCATGTGAACCATGCATGTATATTGATTTCTAGATGTTGATTCAGTCAACTATCACATAAATAAGATGACAACTATATATGAACTAAGTATGCACAATTAGCAAATAATAACTAGACTTATTTGATGTGAGAAACATTAAAAGGCCCATCTGACTTGTTTTTTGATCTTCATCAGTTTATTTGCATCAATTTGATTTGAAGTCCATCAATCAAAAGTAGCCTCACCAAGGATTAAAAAAAAAAAACATAGAAACAAAGTGATGCAATATTAGAATTAAACGGAAAATTTTTTTCTTCTCTTTAGATTGATGTTGCTGTGCTAATTATTGAACTTATAAGGAATTTTATGTTCTCTTTAGAGAATGTCATCATCTTAGACATCTATCTTCTAACCTTCTTTGTTCCCTAATAGTAACCATGGTTCATTGCCTCATACCAGATATACCATACTATACTGGTACCACTCATACATGCATAAATTATAAATATTTTATAAACATAATTGTAAATAAAATATGTCATTTTTTGTCATTTAATCATATTATAATTCAAAGTATTGCTCATAGATATTCATACTATGGTCACTTTATACCCATAACAGAACCTATATTCATAATCAACAGAGTATAATATTTTATATTTCAACTTTATGTTTGTTGGTAGAGCCTATGTTCATATGAACGTTAGATTTGGATGTCGATCTTCTCTAATTTTAAGAGTAATATATAGATATCTGAGCCTTAAAAATATTAATACTTTTTCCTTAATACATACATATAAGTAGATGGGAAAAACACCAGATGGGATGATGATCAGACTCATATTTCATAAAAAATATTTCATTAAAACCATTCATGGAATCATTTTTCATGGCAAAACAATTTTCATAGTATATATTAGGGTTGGTAAACCGGTTGGGTCTGCATGGTCGCGTCAAGAAAAAATCAAACTTGAACATGACCTATCTATTAAACAGGTTAAGATTTGAAATCTGAACCTACATTGTTTACTGAACAAGTTACCTGCTTAACCTGTTTAGTAAGTAGGTTAGGTCAACCCATTTAACTATTTGTCTTATTTAATGTATTTACAATTGTATTGATGTATCAAATAGAAATAACATAAATATTAATATTTAATAGGAACTTAATGGTGGGCTGTGCCCTATGGCCTATGAGCTCATAGTATTAATACAAATGATCTGTTTAACCTATTTATAGCACATCTTTAGAGTTGCATTGATGTAACAAATATTATTAATGTTAAATTTGATAACAACCCAAAACTTATAAGTTATAAATGATAGCAATAGTAACTTACAAATGACATCAATACAACAATATTGTAAATGGAAGCTGTTTAAAGTTTATACATTCAACAAATATAGCACATGTGGGTTAGAAACAAGAAGATTATTAAATGTGGTTATAACTATGCACTAAAGCCACGACGAGACATAAAAGCCACAACAATGAAAAACATGGTTATAATGAAACCGCTTTATCATGCCTCCAAAATCCATTTCTAGATGTTATCAAGGACGAAACAGCATCTGTTAGAGACAAATTCTCAAACAAACTACTATTATTTCCTTCACAACAGTGGATACTTCTTCTTGAGCTTGAATGAAGGTCTTCATCATTCTTGTGGTTTCTTCTTCTTGAGCTTGAATGATTGTCCCAAAAACAGGGGAGCAGCTCTCAACCATAGCCTTTGCAACATTAAAGATTAGCAAATAGAAAGAATGAATGATAGTTTCATATGAGGATCACAAATAAATGGGACAGCATAGATGTGATAACGCATCCCAATAATCAGAAAAGAGCCCAACAGCAAAAAAAAGAGGAAGAACGTATTCAACTTGGTTTCCGATTCCTCCAACGGAGTTCGAATCCGAGAACATTGGCATCCCCCCTTTTGCTCTATTTAAGAGACCCCAAACCCACCGAATCCCACCGCTAATTATCACCGGAAATCACCACAACCACCACTATTTTTCCTCCCTCTCTTCCTCTTAGAAGACCATCGATCATACTTTCTATGACCACAGGAATTGTGACAAATTCCTTGCTAGAGTTAATGTAACCATTCTGATCCTTCTTCCCTTTCTCTTTCTTGATTTGACACAACCTGTATCATAAACAGATTAATTATGTTAGCAGGTTCAAACTCAAATCGGATCCGAATAATAAATAGATTGAACGGGTCAACTTGTTTATGACCCAAATCTATTTTGTCCAAACCTAAACTTATTTATAGTGGGTCAAACTCGGGTCGGGTGGGTTGGGCTGCATGTTGCCGCCTCTAATATTTATGCTAAACTTGAAGTTTAAAAAAACATGATATCAACAATGGCAAACCATATGTTTGAAAAATATAATAATTTAAAAATTAATAAGGAGTGTAAGATCTATTTACCTCATTTGCCATAGACCTTACAAACTTCACTAGATGAGTCCGCTAATCCTATTTAAAAAATTAAAAGCATAATTAATTTTTATCCGATGAATTTAATAAAACTAAATAATAAAAAAAAAATTATAGGCCAAGTAACGGTGTTTTCTGATCGTGGGTGGGTTAGTTTTAAGCGACTCGATCAGTGAATCATGAATCATAGATTCAATTAAGGTCAAGATCGTTCAATAAGAATTATCAATAGTCGATTTCAGGGTTATTCAAAAAGGGCTGGGGTGATCAGTCCTATAGGTTACTTGGGCATGAGGGCTGATCAGGGCCTCCTTGCTGGGGTCAGCATGGGTCCATAGCAAGGGGAGACATAACTTTGAACTAAGATCTTTGAGCCCACTTAGAAAGAGAAAGAGAAGATAGAGAAAGAAGAGAGCAATAGGAGAGAAAATAAAAGAGAGAGAGAGAGAGGACCATCAATCATTGATAGAGGACCATAAAGCTGATGGAGGGGCTATTTATAGAAGAGACCTAGGGTTTTGATGGCTCTAATTCTCTATTTTTTTGGATTTGCTAGTGATCGTAATAGAAAGCAAACTTCCATTGGGCAGGGCTAGCTGTAGATGGGTCAAGTCAAATCAGGCTAGGCACGTGGATCGGACTCGGGTGTGCCTTTATAGTATCTAATAGGTATTTTTTTAGTGATATAAATCATGATTAATAGAATGAATCTTCAATACGGATGCCTAATTGTTGATTCTAGAATCAAGAGGAATGGATACCCTCTCCATTCGAGATGAGTATAGTCTAATATATATTATATATAATAATATACTTATGTATGTATATATATATATATATATGTATGTATGTATGTATGTATGACACACCATCCAATTTGACTCTGGGCCCTCATAAAAATCTAGAATACCATGCCCCTTTCTACATACCCACCGACTTGACACCATGTCATTTGATACATGTTCTTTGGTTGTTTTGTTTCATGATTCTATATACCTCTAATTGTATGGTTTCTCATCAAATGGCAAATTAAATTTAATATTTTAAACAATATCCTTACCAAAGATTGGTATAGATCAAATAAGGAAATATAGTGGTGCGTGTAAGCTATCTATACTATGTTATGACTAAATAGAGAAAAATACTTAAGTCTTGCCACTAAACTACACACTCCCTCTTAGACTTGTCACCACCTTAAATGACTATCATTTTTACTGTTAAATATTTTTTTTTTGGAACTTATTTTAACTTGTATTCGATCAGCAAGTTATTATATTTCATATGAATATATTTCATATGAACATAGGCCTGGCCCAGGGGGAGGCCTTTCTCACACGCCATGTGGGGGTCCACATGTTGTGGACCCATGGCTATTCATGAGGGGTAGTTGTGTGGACTCCATCGGAGGGAAAAAAAAAAAAGATATGTCGGGAACCTTCCCTATTTCGGCCCCACAAAAAAAATCTCCTTCGCCCGTGCCCTCTCTCTCTCCCGCTCTCTATCTCTTGTGCTCGCTCTCTACCACTGACATATTATACATCATGATCAATTGAATTATGTGAGAATCATCTTGCTTGGTTAAGATAGTACAAACTACTATAAGTACATTCAGATCTAGTGGTATATAAAATTATTGTATATCATCTATGTGATATGATACAAATGATTGTAAGTAAGAATCATTTGATTTGTCTGGAATAATAGACTATTGTAGATACAATCAAATCCGCTTATGCATGAAATTGCTGGGTATCATCTCCTTGACCTAATGTGAATCACTTTAATTGATTTCTGATCTAAGTATTGCCTAAAATTTATGTATTATGAATCATTAATTAGTGAATGGAGACTTATAAGTTGCATTGAATGATGTTACATGCTATGGTCAGATCAGACTTGATAAAAAAATGATGATTATTGCCTGTTGAAATATAATATATCATAGTTGTATCAAATTGTATCAAAACTTCATAAAAAATGTATTGAAAAGAGAAAAATTTTAAATTATACATAGTTATTGATATATATATCATCTGACTCAGCCTACTGTGTATGATGTTTGGATTTGAGATGTCCATCATAGGCATAAACGTGGATTTGAGATGTCCACCATAGGATATAAGTATGGACTTGAGATGCCCACCATGGAACGTAAGCATGAACTTGAGATGTCCATCATGGGACGTAAGCATGGACTTGAAATGCCCATCACGGATCGTAAGCGTGGACTTGAGAAGACCATATGGAGAAAAGCATGGATCTTTCTGAAATCCCTTGCTACAAGTGTCGTGGCACCACAATAAGGACTGAGAGCGAAAAAAAATGGATATCTGTGTTTAAGTATAATATTATGAAATTGAGTATATATTTGACTCGTATCTTATTTATTGATTTCATATTGTAAAAAGCTTGACATAAGACTGTATGTCGAATATCCTTGATTACATATCTTGATATTGATCAGATTGATATCACATTCTGTATGATATATTTGAGTTGCATATCATCATTATTTAAATCTGCTTTATAATGCATCTGTTACTGAGTCGTGAAGCTCATAAACTCTCACCTCTTGTTTTCACATTCAGGGACTAGTTTTGGGGATTAGACTTTTTTGACGTTTTGCGATTTATGTATAGAGATGAAGTCGATCTATAAAAGATGGTTAGTTTTTAGAATAGTTATGTTTAATGATATGATGTAAAACTGATATAGATTATTGCAAAGTTGAAGTTAAAATTAAGATATGTAATAATTCACTATTTTATTTTTACTACTGCCTGGAGTATGCCATCTTGGATATTATATTAAAATTTTGTCAGGTTGGAAGCCTTACATGCCTATAGAGATAGTATTTTATAGTATATTGCAGCTGTTCATGTCTTTGAATTTTATTTTAATTTAAATTTTGGATCAGGGGCATGATAGTTAAAGTGGTATCAGAGCATAATTTTAGTATATAAGAAGGTATTAGAATCAAGATATGCACTGAGAGTTAGTGGGATAATTATTAGACAATAAGATATAAAAAATTTATCTTTATCATTCTAGGTATAGTTGATCTTATATTTCGACCTTTATGAAATTTTGAAATAAGTTCTTAATGATACTTTAATAATATATTGAAGATGATATTAGCAGTGTTATGAATGTTGGCGGTATAATAGCAATAATTACAGTATTAAAAAGTTTCTTATGATCAAAGTTTATTATTATATTAGAGGTGATCTATTAATTCTTGTTATATAGACATTTTGCCTATATAAGCATAAGCCGAGAGTGTACATTTATGTGATTAATAATTTGTCTGAAGAATGAAATATGTGAGTATTATTATTTCTTGTTATATAGAATATTAAGATTGATTAGCTAGAATTTGGATAATAATTATGTAAAAAAAGAAAAAAAGAGAGAGAAAGAACTTATGTACTACACTCGTGGAGAGTAGAGAATTAAAGTTAAGAAATACAATAGGATTTAGATATACAAGAGTATGATTTAGGGTTGCAATAAAAGAAATTAGATGAATTCAAATATCCATAGTAATATAAACAGGTGCAACTAAAGTATTCGAAAATTAGAATGGATAAAATAATATAGTAAGTGGTGGGTGGTAATTCACAAGTCAGGTGAAGATTTTTGGTATATAATTATATAAACAACAATCTTAGAAAGAAATAGTCAATTGTATGGTTATCATTTAGTGGATTTTATTTTTGATAAAAATTATTTTATATAAGTGATTAATTTTATGATATTAATTGTAAATCATGAAAATAATCGATATATCTCTAAAAATAATATTAGCTGAGGTAACAAAGAAGCTGGGACTATCAGACCTGGTATATGGGATAGAAATGAATGAAGGATAATTTGTTAAATATTTTGTTGAGATCATTGTTAGTAGAGGTGGTCAATCCTACGAAGTAATAAGAATTGTGGATCTTTTTGGGGTGGAGCAACTGAGGTCGGAAGAACAGGCAGCAACCTATGCTTTTAATATCCTGAAGCATCGATTCCACTTCAAAGTATGAGATATTAATTTTTCAGACAGAAACTATTATAAATATTCTTTTCAAAAGATAAGAGCTGAGTATAATGCTATAAAAGTAGAACTACAGCAGTTGAGGTGGGACTACAATAGATTGAGAGATATAAATCAGAAACATATCGACGAATGTTCTCCCTATACTATCAGGTAATGAGATTGAGACAAGAACTTTCTCTAAATACTGAATCTTCATCTGGAGAAATTTGAAATGGAGGAAAGAGCAAAGAAAGTTATGATTTATTATTGCATGGGATTAGTTTATGCTATACTTGATATCCTGATATGAATTTATTCAAATTCTACTTTATATTGAAGGATTCTATAGTGATTAATTTTGATTATATTATTGAAAAATTTTTAGAATTAACTAAATATCTTGATGTGTTTTGAAAAAAAATTTAAGGTAATATTAAAAAATTTAAGCAATTGACAGTTGATCAAATATTCTTAAGGGACTTGAAAAAGAATTTAAAATTTGGAATGAATCAGAAATAACATACTAAGCTTAAGTTAAATTCTGCTATTTATACAATTCTTTGTATAAGTCATAGTATAAATATGTAGGTAGTTATAAAAGATTAAAATCTTCTTGATAAGAATTTTCTCTAAAGGCATGTAGGTTGAATAATAAGTGTTTAAAACTTTGATTGTCAACTAGTGATACAAGCAAGAGGATTGAAGGTCTACTGAGCATTAACATATGTCGTGACAAAACTTAAAAGTTGATTAGATCTAATATTATTACTTGTTTGAGGATTTAAAAATCAATAATTAGTAGATCATAAAGAAAGTATGTAGTAAGTAAGAACCAAGTCATTATTTCTAGAAGGAGCTAAGTATATGTTGATTATAGTAGTGTTATGAAAATAGAAGATAGGATTCTAGTCAAGATTGTAAGCATGTCAACAGAGGGAGGTGTTCTAATCTACTAGAATAAATATTGATACAAGTTGTTAAAAAAAAGAAGAAGGAAAGAATCAATAGGCTCTAGAAAATTTGATATTAGAACATAGTATTAGAATTGGAATTAAGATAGCTAAGGGAGGAAAACTATAATGGTATAAGTGCTAAAATGATCAAGATAATGTAGATTGATACATTAGAGTAATTGTTGTCTAGCACTCCAATTGCAAGAAATTTGAAGAATGCCTAAGACTAGGTTATAGTAGGCCTTTATGTAAATGTTTAATGATTTTGATATTAAGTCTCATATGTTTAATAATTTTTATTTTTTAAGATTTGATGTGAAGTTTGGTAAAGTCAATTATCTGTATGTATATTTAAAGATTTGTAAGGATTGTAGTAAGCTTGAAAATCAGAGATCTTAAAAGTATCCTCATCATTAAGATTTTAGTCATAGACTTGTATGTAAGAACGATATTGATGAAATTTATCAGTAGAGCTTATGATTAGTCATATAGATTTAGCTATGATGATTTGAGTTTGAAAGTGTAAAAATTTTGAGGATGAAATTATTTAAGGGAAGAAATATGAGGCCTGACCCAAGGGGACCCCTTTTCTACGTGCCACATGGAGGTCCACAATGTTGCAGGCCCATGGCTATTCATGGGGGCAGTCGCATGCAACCCACTGGAGAAAAAAAAGAGGTGTGTGTGGAACCTTCCCTATTTTGGCTTCACACAAAAAACCCCCTTCTCTCGTGCCATCTCTTTCTCCCGCTCTCTATCTCTCGTGCTTGCTCTCTTTCTTACTCCCTTCTCCCGCATCCTCTCCCTCTCCCGCTCTCTCTCACACTCACTCTTTCTTGCTCTCTTCTTGCACGCCCTCTCCCTCTCCCGCTCTCTCTTTCTCGCACTCACTCTCTTCCTCCCCAACTCTTTCTCACTCTCTAGCACCTCGGGCTCCCCCTTTCCTTCTTTGTGCATGCGTCTGTGTGTGGGTGAGTTGAAAAGCAGCAAAAAATAAAAGAAAAGAAGGAGAAAAAGAGAGTAGAGGCCTCTGCCTCTTTCCCCTTTTTCTATTCCTATGGGTGTAAATGTGTGGGTGTGGGTGAGAGAGTTAGAAAATAGAGGAAAAAAAAGAAAGAAAGAATACAAGAACTCTCTTCATCTCTCTCTTTTCCTCTTCCTCTTTTTCCTATCTTCTCTTCTTCTCTCTGTTGTTGCCTTGGTGGTGGTGGCTGTTGCCATGGGGAAACTCTTCATCGGGGTAGGTATGATTAAGCGTCTTATTTTATTGTATAGCTGATTTTAATTACTGGTTAATGGGTAGATGTTAGAACTTTTGGCATGTAAATAAATTCTGTTAGAAAATAAGTATTAGGTAATGGAATAAAAAGAGTAGACCATTAGGAGAAGGGGGAGTGTTAAGGGAAAAGAACGTCAAGAGAATTGAGAGATTAGAGGTGAAGTTTTGAAGGTGGATTGATTCGATCTTATTTTAGTTTAAAAATTTTATCTCCCTATTGGCTAAGTGGTCGAAGTTGAAATTTTAATTAAAGAATGCTAACTCATAAATCAACTTGAGGATCAAATTTGAAAATTTTTGGATGAATTTAGCTAGGATAAATAATTAGTGAAATAGAGCTGTGGTGAAAGAAAAAGATGAAGGAAAGGCTATTGCATCATTTCTTCTCTTTCTTTCTTTTCCCTAAAAATAGAGAATTTTGAGAATTGGGACTTAAAAAGGTTGAGAGAGAGTTATTAAGTAGTAGTTCAAAACATTGTTATGAGTTGTTAACTTAGTTGTGGTTGTGGATTATTAGGTTCTAAAAAATTATGATAGAGTTGTTAATTATTCAGCTGTCGGCATATTTGAGGTAGGTAATATTTATATTTTATAATTAATCTAAATTAAATAGATCTATATGTAATCTTTTGATACGATACCAATTATTGTAAGTATCACTGACATGTTATCAAGATCAACTGAATCATGTGAAAATTTTCTTGTTCGGTTAAGATAGTACAAACTACTATAAGTACATTCAGATCTAGTGGTATATGAAATTATTGTATATCATCCATGTGACATGATACAAATGATTGTAAGTGACATTTATATTTTATCATGATCTATTTGAATCAAGTAAGAATCATTTTATTCATTTGGAATGATACAGACTATTGTAGATACAATCAAATCCGCTTGTGTATGAAATTGCTGGGTATCATCTCTTTGATCTGATGTGAATAACTTTAATTGATTTCTGATCTAAGTATGCCTGAAATTTATATATTATGAATCATTAATTAGTGAATTAAGACTTATGGTTTGAATTGAATGATGTTACATACAATGATCAGATCAGGCTTACTAAATGATGATTATTGCCTATTAAAATACAATGTATCATAGCTGTATCAAATTGTATTAAGTTATATCAATTTGTATCAAAGCTTTATAAAAGATATATTGAAAAAAAATAAATTTAAAATTATACATAGTTATTGATGTGGTCTCATGGGCCAAGCCAGCTATCAGGCAGTGAGTGAAAATCAATCCAGAAAGAGAGAAGGTCTAGTGCTCTCAGCAAAGTACTATTTTCTTCGCTGAAAAATGGGCTTTCGAAGACCAATCCATTGGAAGAAGCCTGCCATCAAAGGTAAGTGGTCTAAGCCGCTTTCCATGCACATAATTGTCCTATTTTTTCTTCAATCTTCAAAGAAGCCCTACTTCAATGAAAGCTCCTTCTCCTTTAGGATAGGCTCATCATTGGTCCTTCTTTCACTAAGAATCTCATGATCTCACCATTTTCTAGTAGTTCACATGAAATTTCAGGGTTGGGACATCTTCTGCATCTTCCTCAGCTCAGAAATCCCACCCTGCTGTTTGGAGGGGAACTACCAATGTAATTGGATGGGCTTTCCTTTTCACTAGCGAAGTTTAGGGCTTGCCTTAAGATCAGAATGATTGAAGAATTGAATTGAACAACCAATGACTCCCTTCTTTACGTGTCTTAGACCCCTAATTGCGATACTGTTGATTGATTCATTCTTGTATTTCGTGAGGGACTGGCTATTTGAATAGTAGAAACCTTAGCTATTTTACTCGATTCCTACCTTGGGTCATGAGATCAGCTCTATTCAGCTCAGAAGTCACGAAACTCTCTTCATTTACTCCAACAGTGAAGTCAAAGGCTACGAACAAACCTTCCTCCGAGGGTTCTTTAGCATGAAATTTATATCAAGTGGATTGAATGAAAGAATGTTTCGAGAATGCGCATTAGCAAACCTCGGCTTTCGTTGAAGTATCGGTTGGAGATGATACCGTGAAAGTTGCTTGTGCTGCTATTTTTTTATTTTAGTCATCCAGAGATGAAAATCAATTTTTCTCTGAACAAGGGAGAAACATAAGTAGCCAATACGTATAAGCACTGCGTGTCAGTAGCAAAAGCAATAGTTTATAGTCAGTTGGAGATCAGAGAAATGGTGGTCCTATCCGATCGACACAGGCTATATTTGCTTGATATTGACCCATCAACAGTAGGATTTGCTGAACCTGACTGACTAACGCATAATCTGTAGCCAGAGGAGTGGAGGAGGCGGGCATAGGCTTGTAACGGGCAGCCAACAGGAGTGTTAAGGAGCCTAGCCTTCTTTCGTAGACAAGGGCATTAAGGCTGTCCTTCAGAGATGGAGAGAAAGGGCTGGTATAGAATCTGATCTTTCTCTTTGTTTCGTTCCGCTCGTTGTGGCCTTGACATAGCGTTAAAGGGAGATGGGGTATAGAATCGGAATAAAAGACTAGAAGAAAGGCATAATCCTCCACGGAATAGAAATTAAGAGAAAAAAAGCATCCACATCAACTCTTTCAGATGAGTAAGATGCTAATGAAGCATCTATAGAAGTATAAGGAGAGTATGGAAATATTTTCGATATATGAGTGGTTTGGTTATATAATAAGAAAAACATGATGATAAATTCGTCCAACCTATTTACTTGGAAGTAGAACGAGATGATCCATTGAGGGGAGGGCGGTGGGAAGGAGGGAACAGTAGAGGCACGACTTCTAGTGGATCCCAGTTATCCTTGACCAAAGAAGGAGAAAGCCTCTTGCTCGCCTGCTCTGTTAGCTGAAGATCGAGAGAGACGATTGGCAACCGAAGCTTTCTACTCCAAATCAGTCTTCGCTGGATGACTCGATTCTCCATCGCGTGGATGCCCCACAATCCGGTTATAGGTTCAGAGTCGCTTTATAGGAACTTCAAGAGAGAGAAGAGAGATCATAGCTTAATATCAAAGGGAAAAGGGACATCCCTAGCGAACCCCTTTAAGCATGAGATTGGATATCCTACTTTCGCCGCATCAAGACCGCTTCACCCCCGCATTGAAGGCTGGGTGAGAATAAAGAGAGAGGGAGCACTCATGGCACACTGACTATATCCGTTCGAGAAGAAAGTAGAGTTCCTATTCAATGCTACCCCTGAGGGAACAGTCGACTCAAAAGAGATTGGGCCCCGTGCCCTTTGCTTATAGTTCGAAAAAAAATGGATTATCATTCTCGAAATTAGAAGAGCGCATCCCAGAACTAGCTTCTTTTTCAGGATCCAAACTGTGGGAGGAGAGTGATCGGATGGGAGAGAAAACTTTCCCACCAATGAACATGCTTTTGATAGATCCCGTCAAGAACATTCCAAAGAACCTACTAAAGCCAAAGCCCGATGAGAAATGCGAAACCAGTTCCCAACAGGCTTGAAAGTTAGATGACCAAACCAAGATCAAAGAAAAAACTCTCCTTTCTGAAGGTATCCCCAAGCTGAGTCTGGTTGCCAAAAGGGATGTCTGGCAAATGAAAGGCAAAGGAGTTGCCTACTCTGTACTTTCAGTCCAAATAAAGCCGACTGTATCTCAGCTTAAGTCGAGAAAGCTTGACGATGACTTTGTCTTCAAAAAAGAGAAGGTTGGTATTATCTTTTTTCATGCCTTAAGGGCTAGACTAGAACTTTCCCCTCTCGATCCTCAACTCGCCTTTCTGTTTACATACAATCTGCAGATGAAATGGCTCAAAATTTTGAGTATCAGTCTCCGAAAGCCGATGTCAATACTCTCCGAAATCTCTTAAATGCTATCAAGAGAGAGTCAACCCGAGCGGTGGGGGGACGACATGAATGAGCGCTTCCTCTTCGACTTGGTTTCCGAATATGCCTTTACTTGTGTTTTTTTCCTGGTCTTCCCATTGACTTCTGCCGAATACGAAAAAGTCACTATATTAGCCATCCCTTTCGCCTTTAGATCGTGGACTCGGGCTTGTTGAGAAAACACTTTCTATACATTAGACATACTCTTACTCTAAACTAGTAGATTTCGAAAGCCATGAGCCCCCTTCACGAAAGCCTATGGAACAAACTTTTTATTTTTGATTAACTCGTCGCTACTTCTGACCCCTCTACGTACCCTCTCTTTATCAATCTGACCCTTTCATGTACCCGATACTGATTCCCAAGTAGAGGGAGGAGAAAAAAAATCTTACTAAGTCTTTCGATAGACGAGAATACTCGGTTACAGCATCCGACTAACCAACTATACCTGACCCAGCTTGATGGACAGGTTTTGATACGCATGCCACTGCTCTTCGAGTTTTGGTTCGGCCATGAATGGCCATGAAAAGGAGAATTTTTTTTACATATTGGAGATCAAGAAGATTGGACGATGAATTTGGATCTAGTGTGGTTTGAATAATAGGCTGTGGTCTCAATATTGGGCTATGGGCTGCCACAAACTCTCCCCAGTTGAGCCTCTTCCTGAACCAAGAGTTCTGCTTGCACCTAGAGGTGCTAGGCAGCGTGTGGAATGGTCGAGAGCATACCCTTTTAGATATATAATCCAAGCCCAGAGTAGAGTTACGTGAACAGCCGTCTGATGGAAAACAACTTTCACGTTTGGTTCAGAGAGCACTTTTTTCGTTGAGAATTCCTCGTTCCCTAGCCAGTGAAAAAATTACACATTCATGTCGTATGCTGGAAGAAGGAAAAGAGGCTCGGACAAGGGCAAGACTGAACTGCCTCCAAATTCTGAGTTTTGTATCATGAAAAAGTACATTTTTAAACAAGCTCAATTGGAAGCATACCTTTCACGGAGCTCAAACTCTTGCCATAGCATCGGTGTATGGCGTACCTGAGTTCGTTCTTTATCGATTTAGTGAAAACCAATGCCATAGTCTCGTCTTCTCTCTTCTTACTATAACCAAACTGCACTCCTGGTTTGAAGATGCACCTTGCTGTTTAGTTTCTACATGACACATATGCTAGATTGTGTTATGCAAAAATAACGCCATGTCCGATTTAAAGATATAACTATTATTGTTTACTCCAATCCTAAACAAGCATCAAAATGCACATAGGCTAGCGTGAGCGATAAGGAGAGAAAGAAAGCAGCAAGCCAGCTAACCCTCCGACAACTAGAGCGTAAGCAGATGCAGCTGAAAAACTACTCTAGATAGGCTAGCTCAAAACATCGAGGTGATAGCTTGAGGTCCTAATCTGACTGAGTTATATTTAGGATAAGCGGGAAGGCTCAATAGAGCGGGATCCTCACGTCTACAATGGAGCTTCGCCTTGACTACAAAGTTTAGGGTGCCTCCCTCATGCGGCTTTGCTAGATGGATGCAGAATAGTTAGATGGAGTCTGGCTCAGTCAATTAGTCTAGCCTCCCTTCTGAGTCAGATTTTTTCCAGAATTGTTTCTTGTCAAGTGAAAATGGAGATTCAAAAAATGGTTGGAACCATTTGAACATGACATTTTTGGGGGATAGCTGGAAGCTAGAGAGTAGATGCCTAGCTACAAACTCAAAAGCCTAGATTTTCAATCCTTAGCTTAGAGTCCCAAAAGGTGTTATAAGCTGGAAGCTAAGAAGCTACTCGTTTATGAGTAGTGCCTCTTCCTGACTACTCCACTCCAAGTCGGGATGGGTAACACAAACACAGCTTGTACTAGCTAAACATCTCCTATGTTTCCATTTGAAGGAGTCTATCCCACTGCTTAAGTCTACCCCCTATTTTTATTGAGAGTACATACACAAATTATATTCGTTTATTGTACGATACACAATGAACTTAACATAATTACCTCGACTTTGTTTGTGTATCCTCAATGACTAATGGGAAATAATCTATCTATTCTCATTCCTATATTTGTGTAAGGGCTCTTGCCTAGCAATCAACTTTTTTCTTGTAAAAGAGTAAGTTTCATGCCATCCGAGATCCCCTTTTTGATCTGAAGATGATGGAAATCATCAAGCAGGGTTGGCAAGATCAGTTCAAGAAAGACAGCCTGCTTAGGCAAATTCTCTTTCTCACTTCAGATTGAAGAGGAGTCAGGTGGCTTCAGTTTTTTTCACTGTGCATCAATAAGAAGGAATAGCAAGTTCACAGTAAAGAACAGAACTAAGGTGCCCCCGCGCCTCTTTCCGATGCAGCATATAAAAGAGGAGGACAAGCTGGGGATATTTCTTTACTTCTCGATTAGATCTTCATAGTTCCGACCCGATGAAAGTGCTTAGTCGAATCCGATTCAGTCAGTAAGTACTCCGGTTCATAAGAGGCGGTCCCTCGACTGGGATTCTTCTTTCTCAGGCTTAAGGAAGCGATTGACTCTGAGGGTCAAAAAATTCTTTACTTTAGGAGGTCCTACCTGGACCCTCCACACCAGATCCACCATTGAAAGCTAGCTTTCTGACCCGTGCCCTTGTCATAAGATCTATGACCATATTATGTTAACTGTTCGTATTTTGTTCATTCCATCGGTATGCTCTTAGGTACCTGTAATTGTGATCTGTTTGCCAGAACCAAGGGGTCTTTCTATTGAACCTCCACAAGCAATCGAGATATAGAGACAGAGATTTTTAAGAGATTCTTTCTTGCAGCCTATTATATTCCTTAAAGAGGATTACGCCCATCTAGAAATTTTTCATCCCCTCAAGTCAAGAAGAATCGAATCATCACCTGCAAGCACGGGATGAGTGACAGCTCAAAGCGTAGGGATCCAGCCGAGCATTTAGGGTCCCTTCTCTCGAGTTCGAGTGCCCCCTAAGCCAGTTATATTGGTTCTGCCCTCCCATAGCTTTGAGTTGCAGTGTCAGTTGGAGTGTCATCTAGTGAAAGTGTTATGTTAGCTCTGAGTCATGAAAAGAAAAAGGGCATATGGTAACCCCATGTAGTTCTAGTGCTTCTCCAAGCAAACCAAGAGGGTCCAGGCAAGCCAATAGTCAGCGAACTCGATAGTGCTACTGAAACCACTTTGTGCATCTTCTGTTGTCGGGAAAGAAGTGTTGGGTCAGTCCGACATGTCACGCTTGCTAATACGGCTCGACTGTGTCTCCTATTGATGGTCTTCAAGGAAAGTATACCAGTCTTAGCACACGTTCAAGTGAGAGTTTCAAAGGAAAGCAATTAGTTGGAAGGAGAGTCTGTCAGGATTGAATGATAGAGTAGAGTGGGTCACTTAGTATATCCGCAGTGGGTCGAGGCCTCTTTCAAAGCTCAAAGCCAGAGTGCGTAAGCAAAGAAGCAGTAGTTTGCTGGATGGAATTCCGTCGGGTGCGGAGGACTGAAGACGTGCCTTCCCCAAGGACTCAACATCCCAGTTTGCTACTGATTGGGTACCAAAAAAATAAATGGATGAAGGATGAAATCTGCTCTTTATAAATGAGATAAAGACAGAATAATCAGGACCAGTATAGATTTTTTTTTTTAGCACACTTTAATGTTCAAAAAAGAATTTGCGTCTACTGCGCTCCTGCTTTTATGCTCGGGCTCCTTCGTTCCGTAACCTTAGAAAGTGCGGGTGAACTTGAGCTAATAGCTAGCGCCTGCCTCTGAACTTCTAGTTAAAGACTATTCTCGGTACTCTATCAACTCAATGAATTGCGTAGAAAACGATCAAGAGCTCATCCGCCTCTCGCCTTTCTAATCTTCATTGGTCGTAGGCTAAGAGCTTTCTTTGACTCTGAGTCCTGAACTGATCTTATCTGGGATCATAAATCTCAAGTTTGTCTATGAAGAGCTGATTTAATTGTATTAGTTTCTATAATTGATTTCTTTTGTATAATACTAATTGATAGGATCTCATTGATAAGTACTACAAGATCTCGTGCATTGGAACCTATGGTTATGGATCCGAATAGCTGCAGGATCCCATGAATTCGAAGATTGCCTGCGGAAGTGGAATAACTCGAAAAATGATGCCGCTCCCTTCTGTCTTGGCTACCATGCTCTTGCACTAGAAGGGTCAAATATTTCTTACCTAAGAATATGCCTGAATGAGGAAGAGCTCCTTATGTGGTATCACTTTACCACCATCTGAAATGCACGAAACTTTGATTGGTGGAAGCCAGTCCATGCCCCTCTGTGTCAACGAAACATCTAAATCCCTTTTATTCTCTGTGGGATCCTGTTCCAGTTGTTGAGTCTCAACAATCTTTTTTTTGGAGTGGCCGATCAATCCTCTGCTGATCAGGTTCACTTCCGTCTGATTGAAATTTTATTTCTTCTTTTTGGGTCCCGAGGAGCACTCCATTCCAGCGAGCAAGCAAAGCATACAGAATCAATCAATCGAACTTTCGAGGATAGTTTCACGATCTACAACATCAACTTAGGAAGCAATATCAGACTCTTACTCGGGCATTTGCCCTTATTGCATCTACAATTTCCATTACTCTTTCTGGTGACCTCATCAGTTTTGCCTTATACCCTCTTGCGGAAATGCTCGCACTTACCATAAAGTGTGGTAAGCTTTTGATTTCAAAGATCGGGACTTTCCATTCTTTGCGGAATCTTACTTTGATATTTTTCTATCTTTTATGCTTGAGAGCGCCTAAATACCTCTTATGTATATCTGCTAAAACTGTAAAGGGGCTTACAAAAGTTTTTTGAACTTATTTCCCCTTGGACACTATTCCTAGTTGAAAATAGAGATCAAACCTTTTTCGTATAGGCTCGATTGACATTAGTTTAATCACGTCATCAATTCGTTGCCTCAAGGTATATTTCTGCTTTTCTTGAAACCAGAATTCATTTCGAAATTTTGGTTTGCTATCAGTCAAAAATTGGCTTGAAAGTTTCAGACGATGACAAATCACTATAAGTGCTCGAAAGAAAAGAAAGAGTCAAGCAAGCCCTGTGTGATCGAATAGAAATAGCACTATCCATACCATCGAAAGAATCAAAGATCTACTGGTATGACATCAATCACTCTTAATGTCTTAGCTAGAAACAAAACTCAAGCTTTCTTGTGCCGAGAGGGAGAAAGAGTAGTACTTGCTATTTTTTTCTCTTGTTGGTAGTTAAGTTAGCTCGACAAATCATGCCCTTCGAAAAGAAACCTTGTTTAGTATGTTGGTCTCTTTCATGATCTGTGTAGTCCGATTCTTCTTCTTTGGATTCTCCCAACAAGGGAGGCCAAAGGAAGACCTTCCATACGACTGCTCTGATTTTTTGTTTGCTGTAACTATAAATAGCCGATTTGCTTATTCAACAGCTCTTTAATCAGTTTGGACACTAGACAGTAATAACTGGTAAGGTTAGTACGGACCCTTTTTAAAGGTTACTAGAGTGGCTCCCATTTTTCTTCACTCGAGGTCTAGCTTTCCTTTGGATTGCTTTGCATCCTTTTTGCTTGAAGGAACGCACTCTTTATTGCCACTCGGAGATAGCCTTTTAAGTAAACAAGGCAGAGGAAGAAAAGAAAAGCCCTAGTTTTCGTTGAAAAGTAAACCCGATGGCACTAGTAGCAGAAGCATAGGCTTTTTGGGTACCGGACAGAGGCAAGGCATCGAATCCCTCATCAAGCCCATCGACATCAATAGCTCATTACCCACCAACATCGAAATAAGGAGATGAGTCGACTGACAAATCAACTGCACTAATTGGACTCGACCAGTGCAGGTGGATGAAGCCAGGAGGGATGGTCGGCTTCCATTGGAGATGAAGGGACTAAGTTGGCTATACAAAAAAGAAAAGCTTTGAAGGTCTGAACCCTTGCTATCGTGAACTATCGAAAAAGATCGTGCTTCTTTGATCGACCCTGGAAAAAGAATCCGATGTTGTCGGAAAGCTAGAAGGGAGAGGGCTCGATCCCAGACAGGAGAAGATGATCAGCCGGCTGCTGCTACAAGCTAAAAGGTGTTGGTGTCTGCTATAGGCTAGGTCTGTATCTGCTGACGGCACCAGAAGTAAGAGGGGCAGGCGAATAGCTTGATGAAATTTCATGAGGTGAAAGACTCGATGGAATGTGGTTGCCCTTTTTAAGCCCATTACAGATCATCTTCGAAGTCTTCCATTTCAATCGTAGAAGTTGCAGTTGCTTTGGATTCGTTGCAAGTCGGTCCGTTCCATCCAGTTTGCTTGTATACGATGTCTCCTATGGCTTAGCCGTATCAGGGTAAATCCCTATTCATTACCTGCGCCTTCAACCAATGTCTTTTAGCCCTCCCCCTTTCGATTAGATTAGTAGGGGGCTTCTATGGCATGCATATCCAGATTTTCATGAAGCGGATGGATCGACAAGATCAATAGCAAACACAGGAAGGTAAGCAATCGGTTAATTCATTTCAATTGAGAATTTGATAAGATAGTTTACATCTCAAAGTTGAACTTCAAATACTTCTCTTCTCACTAGAGATCGTAGAAGATCTCCTTTGAGCCCTCTAGTAGCTGAAGTTGTAGTGCTGATCGCGTGCTTTGCCTCCTCTCTCTCGATCGTGTCTTGGCGTTCCCCAGGGTGTGATGAATGTCGTCTTTTCCCTGTCCTCTGCCATCTTAATCTGATTGTAGTCCGAAAAATTATCCAACATGGAGAGCATCTTGCAGCCTGTGGTGTGATCTATGAGAACAGCTATGTGCGGCAGCGGGCAACACCCATGAAGCTCCGACGGAAAGGGAAGGCTCCCTGCTAACGTCGTGTTTTAGGGTTATGATTAGCTGGTCTTTTTATTAAATATTTGATTGATTCAATAAGGACTTCACCTTATCTAACTAAGATAATGAAATGGGAAGGATTGGTGCTAGATTCTATACCACCTAAAATAGAGATAATCATTGAAAATGTGAAATATTTAATAGGATTCATTTTGGAAATGTAGAATGTCAGAGAAATTCAAATTATGTGAGGCTTGAAAGCGGCTTGACTCACTATGATTGGAATCCCACTTCCTTGTAACCCGCTGACTTGCTTATGTTGTACCTCTTCCTTGGCTAACTCTGCCTGTACTTGAGCATGAACTAATCAATCACTTGCATCCAATCCTGGAAACTCTTTCCTTTGTTTGGTAGAAACCCAGCCTATCTGTACACTTCTCTTTCTTATTCTTTCTAAATGTCGACCAGCAAGGGGAGCATGTCTGAAAGACGGAAGCTTGCTCACCAGGTCAGCCAATGAAAGGTTTTCTTTTTCTGCACAGTTTCAAGGATGCTAGTGGATAAGGGGGTTGCTGCTTGTACTGCTAACCATTGATAATGATAAGGAGACTTGTGAAGTCTGAGTTATGAGGCATTGGTAGTCAATCGAAGTCTACAGCTAGAAAAGTGAAGCTCTGGACAAAGAAAGTCAGATGGAAAAAAAGGATTGTTCTTTTTGGAGCAAGCAAAATCTTCGTCTCGTCTCAGTTTCGGCCCAGAGAGTATGGCTTTATGCTAGTTCTCCATCCCAGGGCGATGAGTCTACCTCCTAAGGTCCTCTCCTCTGATCGCTTCGATGCACTTGTTCTAAGGTATGCTGTGGCTGGCTTCTTGTGGAAACCTTCACTGCCTGGGTCAGCTATATACTTCCCCACTCCCCGCTCGGCTAGTTGATAGGAACCATGTCCTAAGGGAGTTTTCCTTTGGGGAAAAGAGTCTGAGATTTTTCACAGCACCTGCGCCTAGAAGCCAACAGTGCCTGCTATCGGAACAAAATTTTTTCTCAGTTCAGGAAGTACTCAATATGGGAGCATAAAGATTGATTCAATCGTCAAAGAGAATAGTTTCAAGCAATTTTTTTATAGCATCTTGTGCCCTTCCACCCAATGGCTTGGATTTTGTCCAATAGGGGCTGGCAGTGTGCATGCAAAGGAGATTCTTACAGGGCAAAGTAGAATACAATAAAAAAGTATTTTTGGAGGGTGAGCAACTCCTAACCCCAAGATACCCGAGATAAGTCGACGGTCCAGATATCGATCCAGCCCAGAGTCAGGGAGGAAAAACCAATCTCAGAAGAAAAATCCGAATGAAAGGGCAAATTCCTTTGATTCTTGGTTAGCTGACTAAGGGCAGATGGAGATACTGATGATGAGGCCATGTGAAACAATATCTAATTTTTTTTTTTATTGTTGGAAGTCCTCTTTCTATCTAAATGTTATTACGATTGATCCGTCAGTACAAAACTCTCAAGCTGAGCACGATCTAGGGTGTGACAAAAAAGTTCAACTCAAGGCAACCAAGCACCTTTTTCAGCATTGCGAGGAAAGATACTAAAGCTTCGAGAATGAAATTCCTTTCTGTTGCCTTTCAATGATGTAATGATACATCAGGATGGGACTTCGAAAGTAACTTGTTGGTGTAAGGCTGACGGTTTCATATGCCCCGACCGCATTAGGTTAGGGAGCTGGGCGATAATAGCTCCTCTGCATCCCAAGCACCACCTCTCCAACTCTCTCCATTAGGTAGGATTTTGTTGGCCCAAACCCTTATTTGTTGAAGAGAAACTGGTCCAATTCGAAGTTGTTGATATTTATACCGATCGATCATAGAATCAAACTATCTTATTGGTTTCCTTTATTGCGACGTAATAGCCTGCTGGTACGCTCCATCCCGATGCCGACCCAATGGGGGATTCATTAAGGAAGGTAGGGTGTGGAGCAAAAAAGTAGAGTCTCGATCAGCCTAGTGCATCAACCATGTGGTACGACGGGCACTCAAAGACTTGACGAATGATGGCCCACCCCACCCAAGAGCGCTTATGTCATATGGGAACTCATGGATGGAAGCAATCCTTATGGTTTTTATATTTGGTAAGAATTTATCATTAGATAGGATGTATCTTTCTTTGATCATTCACACACTAGAAGTCTGTACATGCTAAAGAGGGACTTGTTCTTTTAACTCCAGCTCTGATCCAACATTGGGATTCCTCCTTTTCAAGTAGTTCTTTTAGAATCCGTTAATACGAGATTGAGATTCAATCGATAGCAGATAGATTAATAAAATTCAGTCGATGTGACAAACTTGAAGAAAATTTGACATTCAAAACAAAAGAGCTGTTGTCGATGGAAAAAAGCTATTACAGCTTGGAAGAACCTATTCCAGGTAAGGTCGAACAGCATGAATTGCCCAACTTTCCATTACTAGCTCGATCAATCAATCCAGCATTTTCTGCCTTCCCCTTATGTGTTCTCCCGTACTTCAGTTCCTGGTATAGGGTAGTAGGGAACTGTCAGGACGCACGAGACGAATCGACTGTCCCTGACGCTAGCAGGTGCTGGAGAAAGAGAAGCAATCATCTAGAACTTTGGGGGGATGAAGCCCTTTCAACTGTAGCTTTCACTTTTTTTTTCATGATTTGAGTTGAGTCTATCAGAAGAGGTTGATGGTTGTGCCGACCAGTGGCTTTTCGCTCATCTCTTTTGAAATGGAGTGCCGTCGCGCTCGTTTTCTCCACCTAAGGGAAGGACATTTGTTTTCTTATTTCGTGCACCCGTGAAGTTCTATCTGATGGTGAATTGGTTGATGGTTCTGTCACCTCCCAATCACTGAGTGTTTATGGTCATGGTCCTGTTGAGTAAGACATGTAGGGTCTTTGTAATTGAGCTTTCATACTTTACTGAGAAGGAGAGGAAACCAAAAGCCTCAATCCTTAAATTAAAGCAAGTCCTTGAAAGTTGGAGAGAAAGAGCTCAACTATCCAAACCGATCCCAGGAGAATCATAGATCCACTAGGCTAGAATCGAACGATGGACAAGAATGGCCAGATGCAAGGGAAGGACTCACTAGGCTAGCTGTTGATGCCTTAGGGCGATCGAGAAGAATGCCTTGGGTTTTGGGTGCTCATCCCTGAACACCCCCTTTCCCTTTTGCCTTAGGCAAAAGTTTGAACCTCAATGAGAGCCATGAGGTGAAAATGTTGGTTATCGCATTCAAGTTCTTTTCTAACAGCCAATTATCAGGTCACGTTGATCTGGGAGGACTAGGCGATGCGAGAATTCGCCCAAGACCTCCAATCTGAATCCGAACAGACCTGATCCCTAAGCTTTCCGTCTCACTAGTAGGTGACGAGGGGAATTCAAAAAAAGGAGTAATTGCATCTGTTGATGCATTCGTTCGGATATATTTCATTCCACATGTATCTCTTCTTTCTTCTAGATGGCGAGTTTTCTTATCTTGATCTTTTCGAGACTCATCTGATGAAGGTGATCACCCGAGCTTCTTACAGAGTCGATGTAGGATTGTTGCTTCCCTTCTTTCTCTTTCACCGGTGGTGAAAGCTCTTAAGGCTACCATTGGTAGTATTCTTCTGCCGGTATATAACCTTGTGCTATGGGATCAAACTTGTATCCCAGGGCAATGGCTTCTTTCTCGCAGCAAGGGTAAGAGAGGTGGAGGAATCCATCCCCGAAACTCAAAATGGGGTCTTTGGTATTCATCCCACGCTTCTTTCTTCTTAACTGGCTGCTTAGAGAGTGACGCCGGTTTGATATAATGGTTGAACTCTTAATCAGTCAGGCCCCTTGGTGTATTGATCCACATAGGATGCAGAGGTTCAGGGGCACATTCGGTACCTTCGCGTATGTGTCATCTCCACTCCAGCATACTTATGTTCTTACAGAATGCCCATGCCTTGGTTCTTGTTTGAGCACTGCGCTAGGGGCACCACAGAACGGAGAGTGTACTAGCATCCCTTTGCTTTGTTTGAGCGCTAAGCTTTGTTCGCTTCGCAAGTGACGGTTGTGCTCCTCTTCCTTTGCAGCTTTCGTACACCAGGGAGGCTAGTTAAGCAGCTCCTCTCGTCGGTTATGTCGCTAAGGAAGCTGCAGGATCCCATGAATTCGAGATTGCCTGTGGAAGTGGAATAAGTCAAAAAATGATGCCTCTCCCTTCTGTCTGGGCTACCATGCTCTTGTGCTAGAGCAATGCGATCAGCTTCATCTCAAGCAGGTGTGATCAGTCTTATTTGAATCAGTTTTTCTTCTTTTTCTTTGCCTCTCTCTCACTGATCAGGTGTGATCAGTCTCATCCATATAAGAATTTGGAATTCCTCTTCCAACCCATCCCGAAATGGGCATTATGGCAAAGAACAAGAAGAAAAAGAAAGATGTTGAAAACTATCCAGCAGATAGTATGGAATACTCTTATCAAAACGAGCACTATACTCTTTCTTAGTTTAGGACAGAAACATACTCAAGAAATGCAAAGGTAACCCTAAATATTTCATATTACCTTAGCTCAAAGGTTGTTTACTTAGATATTTCTTATCAAAGCAAGGAATTCATTACAGGCGAAATCAAATTAGAACCTATTTTTGCACCCCTGTTCGGTGGTTTGAGAAAAAAAGTCAAGACATTCAGAAAGAGAGTTATGGACCGTTCGTTTCATATTTAAAACATGGGAGATTACCGGAAGAACTTCACAAATGTACGGAGTTGAAAAGAAGAGTCACACAAGCCATTTCGTGAATCAATGGAATGTCTGTTTATCCATATCTATTCTATCTTTATATGACAGGCCATAGTGAAGTCTTTTATGGCTTGATATAATCGTGCCGAGTAGTCACATATCAGCTGTGCTCAATATGCGGGATGGAGCAGGGGCGGAATCATAGACTATAGATTCTCCAAGATCGATCAGGGAAGAGCTTTATATACTGGGTCCAAGGATGATGGTCGCAACATTCCAACCATCTGCGCTTCCACCAATGACTTCAGGCTCAAGGCAGGGAGCCTCTATTTCTATATAGCCCGTATCCTGGCCTTATCAATGAGTCTTGTGCCTTTCCTCATCCCTCAAATCTCAGCTTATGATGGAACTTTTATCATCCGAGATGATGACTCCCTATGGAGGCACCCCTCGTAAGCAACTCGGCAACCCCGTAGGCCTCCTCGACTGACGTTAAAATAGAAAGTCCAGAGAAAAAGTACTCGCATTCATTTAGAGTAGAAAGGCGAGCTGCTGAGTGGTGTCGTGGAAAAGCAACCATAACGGGACTGGGTCGATACTCAAATCACAAGCACTTGGAAACTCACAGGGAGGTCGGAACAGAGGTGCCGTTAAAGAGTGACAGCAATAGAGGCTCTGAAGGGTCCGAAGGGGGCTAACTACATTATTTATTTTAAAATTAGAATAAGTCAAAGGATAGGCCTGAACAAGTAGACAGAAGAGAAAGTAAAAATAATTTTTTTTGAATTTTTTCTAGTCTTTTCGGTCATCGAGAGTGACTAAGTCAGTATCAAGATGCTAAAAGATAGAAAAGATTATGCACAAAGTCGTCCACCAGGGGATGCTGTCATCAGCAGCATCGGAATTGAATAAAGAGCGGTTCGTGATTTCGTGATTAGGTGGTTAATGCTCTAAACGTCTAAGCAGTCTTTGGTTACTAGCAGTAGTCACAGTAGTGGCATTCCCAATGATCCTTGCCCTTGTAGTTGCAGTGAAAGTGGCAGAAAAAAGGGAAGCAAGTGCAGGAAGGTAAGCAATCAGGTAATCCATTTCAACTGAGAATTTTCTTATCAAGTAAACTACCGGGTAGAAAATGAGTACTGTACCTGAGAAGCTTCCCAAGTATTGTAAAGGAAAGGAAAGGAAACCCGAAGTCTGCTAGCACTCACTCTAACTGTTGGAAGGAATATTGATTTTTTAGTTCCCGTATCTATCTATTCTATTGCTGCAAATGGTGAATAGTCTTCACCGTACTCTTCTTTACTGAGTGAGCCAGGAACTCGAGAAGCAGATCTTGGTTGTAACCTAATAGTTGATATTGATTTCATATTTCTAGCTGAAAACCTGTACTACGCCATAGATGCAAATGGAACTATGGGAACCTGCCCTATGAAATGAGAGGCGGGGAAGAGAAAAAATGACTCATCTGCCCAAAGAAAGAGTCCTTACGTGACGAGAATCAATTTTAGAGATCAAGTCCTCGGACAGCAAGCGTGAGATCGAATAACCAACTAAGATAACATTGTTATACGAGCCCCCTATGCACCGTTCCCAATGGAGGACCGATCGATCCGATGGCTGAGAAACGTTCCAATGGTGGTTCATATAGATTGGAGATCTCCATGAATTTGCTAAAGTCAAATGGTATTTTCCATTTTTTTTAGTAAGGAGTCGTTAGTACTATCGAGGCCCTCATTCTCTTCTTTCGAATCAGGCCGACACATAGTGTTGGAATGGGGATCAACACCACTGAAAGCGACTCCAGTAGGTATCCGGGGTGGCTGCCCAATCGAATTTTCTGCAATAAAAGTCAATCTGTTGTTATTCTACTACACTTCATATTTTCAGAAGTTTCTCTCTATTTTCTAAGCCGAATATGTTTCAAGAGAAGTTTCTTCATAAGATAACCGCTTCATCCTTACCCCGATCTTTTTTATCTCGTTAGGTAACGTAGGGGGCAATTTCGATGTATTAGTCGGAATCACAGCCAACCGCTATATCCAGGGATCCAACAAAATCATTAAACCTGACGACTGCTCGCTCTTTGATCAGTGATTCATCGGCCACTAGATCAATGAAGAATCTCTCAAAAATTCATTTTTTGATCAGTGATTCACCAGCCACTACATTCAGGGATCCCACCTTATTCTCAAACCTGGTGGCTCGATTGTCGGAGGAAAAAAACCCAGCTCTAGGGGAAATGAATTTAGGAAGAATCCGATCCCAAGTGACATTGAATCAGTTGGGGGTATAAGCACTGCTATTTCAGTAGTTGGTGAACTCAACCTAAGGTAGCCTTTTCTTTCTCTTAAAAGCGATACCACCTAATTCAAGAAAGGCCAATAGCAGCTGATGAAACTATAGCATGAAATCGTGAACACACTACAGCCACACTCAGATCTAAGCGCTTCTTTCATGAAAGAAGGGGACTAAACTAGCACTTAAGGAAAGAAAGAAATGGATCAAACGAAAAGAAAAGCTTATTGGCAGCTGCCAACTTAACGAATGGTAAGAGATGCGTGCGCTAGATTCACTCTTTGTTTTTTGTCTAATTGGCATCCAAGTCTTTTCCTTAAACTCCATAGATTTAGTCAGCCTCATATTCAGCGACTCCAATTGTACAAAAATCAGAGATGTGAAGCCGCACTTATCCTTTTAGCAAAAATTGGATCTCTGGTCTGATCTATTGGCTGAGAAAAAGAGATATGTGAGATTTCATATGGAAGGGGCTACTCTTCTGGCCCCAACCTTGGGATGACGACCTTGTTTTGAGAGCTTCCTATGCTTGAATAAACCACATGATTTCAATGGCTTAATAATCAACAGAAAGGGTCTTCACTGAAATTTGTTGTGTCTCACACTTTGATGAGTGGAACCTCTTGTCCCCTCTAATCTGCTATGTTCTTAGCATGCATGATCTGGTGCGTGCGCCTATTATAGTTGTCGAATGGGCTTCTTTCCTTAGACTTTATTATAGATTTTTTAGCCTAGCAAATGAAGAGCAAATCTTTTCATACTGGGATCAGCAGGGGGGAATTAGTGTAAGGAAATAGCAAACCATTTAAACCCATAGTGCGAGGGGAAGCGAGCCCGGAACCAAAGAGGCAAGTCCCACACATAGCTATTGATATTTGAAGTTAGTAAGCACCTGGCCATTTCTCCTGGCAATGCAAGAGAAGAGATAATAAGAAGAAAGAAATATCTATCACCATCCCTTTCTTTAAAGAATCCAGATCCCAAACCAAGTGCCATCGATTTAACTGGAGGAAAGGTAGATGGGAGTGATCCCAGACCAGACCCGGGGTCGAAAGGGAAGCGAAAAATAGAGCAGGTCTTCCCCAAAGCTGGTTATCCATTACTGGAAGAGTTTAGGAAACACCGATCTTTTTGGCATAATTGACTTTTCTTTGATATAGTGCAACTTTTAAAAAAACCCATATTTTTAGTCAAACAAATTTTTTTTTTTTGAAATTCAACTGCGCTATAACTTACAATTTCAATAAATCTTTCGCAAAGTCAAAGTAAACTATGCTCTTACCTCTTAGTCGAGTATCTCCGAACTTGAAAGTTGCACGATTAATAGGGAAAGCCTCCATTCCATAAAAGAGATCTTGCTTCAGTCTGACTGAACCGGTGAGGAAAATCTCGATAAAAATGATAAATCAAATCGGCTCAATGGGTTCAAAGGGCTTGTCCTTTCGAACCGTAACAAACACTCGCTCGGAACCTAAATGGCGGACAAGAGCTCTTGGTCCACGAATGCCTATTAGAGCACCAGCTCATTCCCCTCCTTCCTGCGGAACTAGATTGTCGATATCGACCAAATTTGTACTAATTGAAGAAGAAAAAAGATCTTTTTTCTGCAACACTGCCTCTGAGTCAGGTTGATATTTTCTTATCCCACTCTAGTGCTGGGAGGAAGCCTTCTTTCGCTATCGGGATACGTTGGACTGAAAAAAGGCAATGGCCTCCTTTACTTGGCCCAAGATTTGTTGCCAAAGCTAAAGCATTCGGGTAAGGGATTCTTTCTACCTATTAGTATATAAGTCGGCTAGCTAGCCTTACGAATCTAAAGCTAGAGCTATTAGCACTAGGCTATTCGGACACTATGGTCTATGCTGCTTGCTGCTTGCTGGTCACTTCATTCCAGACTTCCGATCTATCCCTTTTTTTCGATTGAAGAAAGTCTTATATGGTCTCAAACAAGCACCCAGAGCGTTGGTTTGAGAAATTCAAGATGGCCATGGTGAATGAAGCTGGATTCAGACAGAGCTCGTGTGATCATTCTTGGTTTGTTCGTTATACGGCTTCTGGTATGGTTATTTTGTTGGTCTATGATGATAACATTATGAAACTAGGAGATGTTGGGAATCGAGCTTACAGAAGACTACTTTTGTTATGGTGGTGTGATTCTACTCTTCTTTCTCTTTTCTCTCTGCATTTAGCTTATACATAAAATAAAGCAAGAGTAAAAAAGGGATGAATAGCAGTATTCATGAATTCTTTCTAATAGAATAGTTTACTAGACAGTCAAAATTGGGAAGGTAGGCAAGTCAAACCCATTGGATTCATTTCCTGTTCCAACCACTCAAGCGAAGCAAAGTGATTCAATCTTCAGTTGCCTCCATTCCCAAGGGAAGCAAGCCAGTTCTTCAAATGAAGGCAGAGAAGGCTAAAGTCAGGTCCCGTGAGAGCTCAGTGTGCTTTATGATGGATCAACCATTAGGTTATTACTCTTCTTGACCGCTCTTTGCCTTGTCATACCATTTTTTGGTGTGGACTGCAGCAGATCTGGTTTACCCAGATCGATTAAATAAGTGTCTGTAGATGCAAAGTAGTGTGTTTCAATATATGGTGTTCTTTGTCTTTTTTTATTGGGGATCTACTTCGATGCTTACTGGAGATAGACTCCAGGAACAAGCAGCCAAAAAGCCTACTCTTGTGGCTTGCAGCGTAGTGAGAACTATGATTTTAGGAACTCCTTGAGAAGAACCACAAGCAAAATGTGCCAGAGTATTCTCGAAAAGCCGGGTGCCCGCCGCAGAAGAAAGGGCCAATTCTATGATCAAAGATCGGCCCATTGGATGGAATCAACGGCCCGGGATTGAGACCTCGTTGACCCAGTCACTGATCCAGTAAAGTAAAGCCTTGATTTTGGTCTGACTTTTTGAGAAATTTGGGGTATTGTCGCTAACTATAAAGGATAAAAAAGAGAATCTTATTTAAAATTTCTTATTCTATCTTCAGTACTGTCTTTTGGTTACTGGGTATAGTAGGAGCCATGTCTCTCGAGAAAGATGACCCTTCGATCATTTTTCACTTTAGTTATAAAATATATATTCATTTTCGAAATCAACCCTTCGGTCACTTTTCGAAAATGATATAGAGAATATTTTAATCGAAAGGTTGAAACTATAATGAAGACTATAGGGATAAGAATCTTCTCTCTGTAGCTCAACAATTTAACGAATCAAAAAGTGATATTTAGTTCTTACCCAGATGGGCATTTATTGATATTAATGTTGTTTCCAAAAAAAGTGAAGGGGCCCACCTCACCACTCCCCCTCCCCTTACACGGAGGTCACAAAATAGAAGATGAGACCCACCATGACTCAAATTTGTGGCTCGATCCCGCGAGAAATTTTTTGATTGAACGAAGCCAAGGGACGAATGAGAAATGCTTTAGGGAACAACCAAGTACCATCCGACAGTCTTGAAGAGTGAAAGAAGCAGATATTCCTGGCACTGTGCACACATCATATCTCGTTGCTGGCTCTCCCCGAATCACCCATAGATTCTCATTGAAATTTCTTGTATTAAAAAGATCGGCCTAAAGAAGAGAAGCAAGATGTGGGGGTTCAATTAATGACCCCAAAGGGGCCCGAGTGGACCATAGTAACTCGACGAGTCACTGACTCATGAGATCCAGCCTTGATTTTATAAAGCAGTTATTCCATTTTGTTCATTCCGTTGGAGTGGCACGAGAGTGCTTCACAGGATTCGAACTTTTTTCCATCAATCAACCGTGCTTTGTGAAAGAGTGTGCGGTATTGCCATAATAAAAAAATCGGCTGCGAGGGATCAGGATCTCTTTTCTGGCAATGTGGAGACCTTCCCTTTCTACTTCGTTCTCACTAGCCATTTCGACCAATCCTCATGAAATGAGCAATCCTCATGACTCCTCATTTCTGGTTGGGAATGAGTTTTCACTAACTCACTTTCTGATTGCGAGTTTCTCAGTCTGAGTAGACTCACGTCATCTTTGTCAATCATTCTGTCTTCTTTATTGTAGAACCTAATGTAGTGGTAGATCTTCTTGCGGAAAAATTTCAGTAAGTCTACAAGGGACGAGAGATCGACGATCTGGTATTCAAAATTTTGGGCAATCTCATCAACCGCCCCAAGAAAGTCGAAGCTTTCTCGACCTCTTACGCAGTACTTGCTCTGGAGCCAAATCGTTATTGCCTTTCACCCCTTGTTCTCTTGCTTTCATTGTGAAACCTTTCATCTGACATTCTATCTATAGCTAAGCAGCTAGATCCATTCCTATTCTTTCTCACCTGGAGATAATCGAATTCTAGAGACTAAAACAGTGAAGGTTGCAGTGATAGCAGCTACTCCAGCACAGACTCCTCAGGCAAATCAGAATCAGAATAAGATCCAGGAGTGCACTAAGTGTGGCCGACCACATAAAAGAGATTCTTTGCCTGCCTTGACTGATGGATTGGTTGCGTCCACTTTGGGTTGACTTATTGTTTACTCCTTAGGACTAATCGAGGATGATTCGAACAGAGGGTTTCGGACGGTCTAGCCTTTGTGTTTTTCAATTCGATAGTGCCACCTCGTTTAGTTAGTTCTCCAATTCCTACCAATTTTTTCAATAGACTGTCCCTTCTCGTTTGGAAAGAATAAATTATAGCAGTTAATCGCTATCTGGAATTATTGCCCCTTTCGCTACCAAGAAAGAGTAAACTCGAACAAGAGTCAAGAAGGGTAATAAGGTTCTTTAGCCAATTTTAGGAAATGGTACAAAGTGGCTCCGAAGGATCTGAAGGGGGCTTAACGCCCTTGCTCATCATTATCTTAGCGAGTTGGCTCCTCTTACTAATGTATAGTACTACAGCATAGAAGAACTTGGTATTATTATCGCCTCTTTCAGCCACATCATGCGTGATGTTTATCGTCAGAAAATATCTTCTTTCAGATGTAACTCCACTAAGTACTTTCTTGCATTCTCTGGGGCTGCTAGATTTTGCTCTGACGGGCACAGTTTATGATTATGTTGGCATTGCACTTGAGGACTTTATCCTTACCTCAGCTTGAGAGATATTTTGAAAAGATCTTCGAAAACCTCTTTATTCCACATTCGCAGATGAGCCTTTAGCTCTTCAGCTTGATAGAGAGGCTAAGCACCGACCGAGCATGCGGCATTAAACTGCTTCATGACCTCTTTCTTGATTTTTTCTGATCATTCCGGACGCATTCGATGGAGCTTTTGCTTAAAAGGCTTGGCATTCGGATACAACAGTAGACGATGAACAACTAGATTTGTGTCTAGGCCTGGCACTCTTGGTCTTTTGCACCTGACTCCTGATCCGCTTTTGGGGAGTACCTATAATATATATCAGTTTCGTCTCAATACGCTCCGTCACTTACTGCTACTGGTTTACTTTGCTCCTTCCCTTTGTCCCTACCTTCGAGCACAACAAGTAATCATAGTTTGGATTCTACAGCGCTCGTACACCTAAGGCGCTATAAGCAAAGCCTTTCTTGACTTGAGGTAATCATCAGAGCTGTAGTTGGGATACACCTTGGGAAGCCAAGGTTCTACTTAACACAGTGAAGCTGAACTTGACCACCACCTACAAGACGATGGACATTGATGGCTGAAAGAAGGTTGGCAGCTCCCTGCCTATGAGTCGGGAGGACCTTGATTGCTGCTGTCGCTCTCCAATCCAAGATGCGAAACGGTTCGCGAAAAAGAGAATATTGATGGAGAGAAAAGACATGCACTCCCTCGAGAGGAAATCTGAAGCTTTCACTTAGAGAAACAACTTACTGAAATGCTGGATCTCATTAGCAGATGTCATCCTGAAATGCCATATGATGATGATCGATCAATTCACCACTTCACTTACTTCATACCGGCTTGAACAAGGAAAATAGCACTAGAAAAGCAAATAGATAGAGTACGAGACGGAACTAAATAGGTTACGAGTGTGGAGTAGCGAAGGGGCTTTGAGGCAGGCAAGGATGATATAGCCAACTCAAACATTAACAGGGCAGAACATAATCCTCAGGAGTCTACAGACTTGGTGCCACCTTCACAGGAGGTTAACACAGAGGCCTGCACCTCTAGATTGGTGGGTAAGTCTTCAACTTCCAAGAACGTAGAGGCCAACTTAAAAACCACAGCATGTGACTCGAGCAATAAAGTACACACGAAGGCCAACTCCATTAAATCGGATGGAATACAACTTCAGAAGCAAAAAGCAGCAGAGGTGTCATCTCCAGCAGCTCTGACAGGGGAGGGCCTCACAGAAGTAACAAGTTTTCAGATTTCATCCCCAAGCCTCATAGTCTACTCAATCTCCGGTTCTTAGCCAGAATGTGCGGATGAGGAAGCACGAATGAGAGGCCAGTCTTTCTGTTGTCAGATTTGAGGAAAGAACTGTTGTGATTAGCGATGAAAAGGCGAAAGGCCTAGCTCTAACTTGATCGGCCCTGAAGCCCTCCAAAGCATAGGGTAGAGCCATTTGAGGTAGTGATCAAAGGATTTCTTCTCATTAGAGAAAGCTTTGTCTCAACGAATCTTTTTCTACGCTTTCTATTATATTATGATTCAGCATCGAAATAGAAGAGATGCTTTTTCCTCTTACCTGCACCTGCCTTCCTGTAGTGAATATAAGGTTTAGCTCATATTAAGGGACAAATAGGAGAATGCCAACGGCTCCCAATCTTCTTTTAGTCTTTGTCCAAAGATCAGCCTTGCCTTAAAGAGGGGACAGAGTTGACTGAAATAAGCGAGCTTTGCCTTTATTGGAATAAGAGCTATTAGTATAAGAGAAACGCATATGATACGCCATTTTCGGGCTTAGAGAAGAGGGGCAAGCCTAAACCTTCTAAGAGGGAAAGTGCTAAGACCGTTAATGCCCCATCTAGCAAGATAAAAGGACTTAAAGCCTTTATCTCATGGTTTTTAATCGGTTTCACTCATTGATTGCCATAGATAAGCTTTTACGAGGCAAGGGAGGAAGTGGAGCTATCTTTTTTAAGCTATTGATCGCCCACTCCCAAGTTCGAGAGGGTCTTTCGCCTTTTTGAAGAGGAGTTCAGTCATCTTGCAAAACAAGTCTACACTACAATATCAAGGGGCTTGGTCAAAAAAAATGAGCAAATAGGAATAAGCTATCCAGCTTGACTTGAATTAGGAGAAAAAGAAAATGTTGGGGACTCCCCTCTATTCCAGAGAGGGATATACAATATAGGGGAGTCAGGGTCTCAGTTAGCTACCCTAGATGAATTATTTGCTTTGGAAAAGGAGGAAAAAGGATCAAGTCAAGTCCTAAGACTTCTAGAGACAATTCCTATCTCGCCAAACTAAAGGAAAGGAGAAGAGCCTATTCTATTTCGAAAGATCGAATTCTATACCAAAAAGCCATTCAAACTTTCTGGCTAAACGATTGTGTAATATAAATTTTTCGGCTTCGTCATCGAAAGTGGCTTCCAATTGCTTGAAAATTATCAGCTATATGGGGACTTGATTGGTGAGCAAAAACAATTGATCAAGAAGTTGGTAAACTTTTGCATGAGAAGAAATGGCAAAAAAAAATGAGCTAAAGCTAAGCGAACAAGGTACTGTCAATTAAACAACTCGAGTAAAAAAGCTAGGAAAGAAAAAGGAAGGTTAGATATCTGCTTGTATTTTTGGTTTAAATGGGATAGTCTTCAAACTCTCGAGATGCAGTCTAGACCGCAGGCTTTCTCCTTTCTGACTGGACTGACACGGGGAAGGATCAATTTGACCTCCTCCTAAGCATGCTTCACAGTCACTCATTCGTCCTGACCAAACACTAAAATCTATCTTTCAGCGATTCCTTTCTCCGTTAATCATATACCTCTTTCGATTTCTTTCTCCGCTAATCACTCTTTATTTTTTATTTAATTGGCATCTAAGTCTTTTTCTCAAACTCCACAGATTCAGTCAACCTCGCATTCAGCGACTCCAATTGGGCAAAAACTAGAGATGTGAAGCCGCACTTGTCATGATTTTCTTTGTCTTTGTTTGGTGGAGATCTACTTCTATGCTTACTGGAGATAGACTCCTATGTTAAGTGTCTTTGTTTGGTTTTATTTGTTGTGTTTGCACGTATGGACCAAAACCTAGAGTCAAGCCATCTATCCTTGTTATGTAGGTCGAGCTACTCCATTCCTCTTATTTGAGTTTGAGTCCTTTGGCAGTGACAAAAAAATTCTCAAGCTCTAAAGCAAGTGTGAAGACCAGCACCTCTTAAAAGTAAAGGCATCCCCCACCTCAGACAAGTGATAAACACCAATGCCACCTTCTTGTGTGGGACGAGCGAGGGCATCCCAAAGGAGAAGAAATGGTAGTAAGATCATTCATTTTTTCTTTTGTGTCCGGGCACAGGGGAAGGGGAGGCGAGCGGGCTATGAAATACAACATGGTTCGGTCAGTACAGTGCAGGCGCTGCAGATCATCATATCAATTCGTGACTAGGTAGATGGAAATACGCCTTAGCCTTACCTTAGCACTAAGAAAGGGATCTCAAGCCACCTATTCGAGAGAGAGGTTAAGAGATGTGATGTACATGAGACCGAGCCAGGCTCGCACGTTCGATCCTTGTTTTCTTCATAGCAATTCAAAGAAATGACGAATCAAGTCTTTCCACTCAAGCAGAAAAGTACTCTCAGTGGAAAAGGTGCTACCTAAGCTGACAGCAAGCAAGGGCTGTCAATTAGGACGGGGTGCTTTTAATCCCATCTCAACTCTGCTTATCTTGGGTGGACTCATCGAAATCATGTAGCTTTACTTTAAGAGAATTGGACGGACGCAATCAGTAGACCCAAACCCTTTAGTCTAAACTAGGAAACGGAACAGGAAAGCGAAGCGGGACGAAAACCAAACGTGGAGATTTTCTTTTCGCAAAATCGTTGGTTACGTTCTTTTCTTGCTCGGTTCCTCCCGAGCCGACCAAACTTTATGATACTATAGTGACCGATGAACTACTTCTCGATTGTGTGAAGGCATTCGTCGAGTAATGCCTTGCCTTAGCCTTCAGCCCCCTTTTTTCCCTATTTTAGAGATCCATGCGATCTGGGGCCATACGTTTCTCGTACCTTACTACTACTATCTATAAAGCTGCTCTACCTGGCACTCACTGCTCATTGCCTTCTTTCTTATAGACTAGTAAGATGAACGAGAGCTTGTGGCTTTTCGACTTTCTCGACATGATCTTGTGACTTTTGGAGCCTACCTTTAAGTAAGCGCCTGAATCAATTCAACAAAAAGAGGTAAAGCTTTATCCCAATGAATAGAAGATGCTCAACTCTAGACAACATAGGGATTGGCATGCTTTCGGGAAGAAAATAGAATAGTAAAGGATCCAACATGCAGGACACGACAATCATTAGAAATACATGAATTAGAGATGCTGTAATATACTCTTTCCCATAACTTCTCATACCAGACCAACCTACTAAAATACAAATAGAGATCAGAAATGTGTAAGGACTCGAGCGAAGAGAGAAGGAAGAAGCCCTAAAATCTGTCCTTTCAAAAGGGATTGCTCATGCATTTGCCCTGAAAGCATAACTGGATTTATAACGGGTGATAAGCTGCAACCGGGGTCTTATCTTATAAAGTACATGATACGTGCCCGTTAAAACCAAAGATAGCCTTAGAAGCCTACGGTTTAAAGCCCTAGTAATCCCATCCCACGTGCCCTATTCAATCAAAGCATCTCGGTCACTTTTACTTTTTCGTTATTTCGTAATCCCCAGGGTATGATACCTTTTAGCTTCACAGTGACAAGTCATTTTCTCATTACTTTGGCTCTCTCATTTTTGATTTTTATAGGCATTACGATCGTTAGATTTCAAACACATAGGCTTCATTTTTTTTAGCTTCTCATTACCTGCAGGAGTCCCACTGTCGTTTCACTAAGTTCGAAGATGATGAAGATGAAGCTGTCATTAAGATCAGCAAGCGACGAACTCCAGCTCATGGAATTTTAACAATAAGCTATATGAAGATGTCATTAAAGAAGGAGATTGGAGACATGCTGTGATTCAAGAACTAAAGAAATCAATGTCATCAGTGCACATGGCCAGGAAAGACTTGAAGTGCTTCATTACCTTATGTGGCAATTTATACTATAAGATGTCCGATGGGGTCTTAGCTCAGTGCCTTGGCATTGAAGAAGCAGCAAAGAGACTTGAAAAAGTTCATTATAAGGTCTGCCTTAGGCACATCTCTCTTTCTTAGTTTCACGCTTGTATAAAAAAGTTAGTCTTTTAGTGCGAAAATTTCTTTCTTAGACTTTATTAATGATTGATTCCTTACCCTCTATTCAATTCCACAAAAATTCTTGTTTTCAAGAGTGCCAACCTTAGATAGTTCTTTTTTCATTGGAGAATGAGATTGATTTTCACCTGCACGTTGAACTTCCTTTCCTTAGATGTCAATATCGATAGAAAGAAAGACGAAGCAGAGATGTGGTGCATTCGTGGAGCCAAACCGAAGGAAGAGCAAAAGGAAGGTTGGGCGAGGCCACCCGAGTGAGGGTCTCACGATCTTCTGTAAGTCATTCTTTGAGTGCTTTCTTTTAATTGAGGGGCTTGGCTTGGAAGAAGTGATCTTAGAAGAGGGAATGACGTGGATAGTGCATATGATAGGAACCTAAGCTAATAAAGAACCTAGAAAAAGTGCTAGCACCAAGAAAAAGGGCTTCAACCCACCTATCAAGATAGGGACTGGACTTGGTACCCATTGTGCTCGGGCTTCTTTAGAGGAAGGACTCCTTCACTTTCGGCCTTCCCAACAGTCAAAGAAAGATTAGCTTCCCCAGCCTTCCCCCTTCCTGTCCTAAACCCTTCTTAAAGCAGGAAAGAAATCCCTATTCTATTCATGGGATATTATTCCATGAGGTGATGAAGGAATTCCCAAACGAGATTCGTAGAACAATCTAGAGGTCTATCGTCTACCGCATTCACAGACCCTCCTCTTATCTATCTCCTGTGGGTTTGCGGATTGCTGCCTGGGGCGAGGCATGCCTACCACTTACTGTCTGACGGATAGAGGGGCCTACTCCAAGACCCGGGCAACACAAGTGCATTGATTCAAGAATTAGAAAGGCGGGGGGAGGGGCTGGGAAGGAAGGGGGACCTTTCTTTTTGCTTCGCGCCAGATGAGATGATGATTAGTGAGTCAGCTGGAGGCATTTCTTCTCACGCATACGCTATGCCCCTTACGACTGCTCTGCTTCTAGGGTTATCACTTTAATAGGCATAATGACTGCTCTTTTCCACTTATACTAGCCAAGGGACTATAAGGAATAAAGCACCACTTGTTATAAATGCAAAAACACTGGTCACTAGATTCGAAATACTCGACGAATGTTAAATGGTTTGTGGAGGCATCTTCACTCCGTAAACTCGGCTGCTATTGCACCTGCACCACTCTTGTCTACCCCCTCCCTACTTTCACTTCCTGGCTTGCTTTTTTATTAATCTTTTTTGTAGCCTTCAGTTCTACTCATCCATTCATTTTTTCTTTGGTCGTCCCCTTGAGAACCCCCTACTTTCCTAAAGTGATCAGCACTGCCACTAGGATTTTTTGTATCGTGCCTAAGCGCATTTAGGTCTCTTACACTAGTAAGTCTCCTTTTTCCAAGGCTCTCTATTTCCATGTAAGCTCCCAGCGATCTCCTTTCAGTGCCTCTTACAGTGTGAGTGGTAGTTAAGTGAAAGTTCTATTATTGAGAAAATTAGATACTGCTTGGGAAGCTTTCATAATGACAAGGTCACTATGTCTATAGGGAATGTAATCAGGCTACTGACTGGATAGCAAATTTTTGGAGGTCTTCGAGTATGCCCTCTGCCTCTTTTTTTTTTTTTAGGTTTATCACTTTCGCTCACTAATCTCTGTCTCCTTCGTGTCTTTCTTCCGGTTGATGATGAACTTGAATAGCAGAGACAGCCGCTTCAGGAAAAGCAGCTGAGAGAAAAAGCTGGGACTCTTGGGCGAGTCGCTTTAAGTTAGACATCCACTTTCCGTCGATATCTCTGTTTTCCACAATAGGCCCATTAGTGAGAGTCTCGTCAACCATTTCTTTTACATAGCTCTTGAGCAAAACAAAAATAGATAAAGAAAATAGTAGCTCAAGTCTCGAAAACCATTCCCAACATCATCTAGAAAAAAGAAAGAAGAGTGTACTATGGTGCTTAATCTGTCCATATGGGCAAGCAAGTACAGTAGTCTATCATTTTGTTAAACTGTATCAAAGGATGGTTTGGATTCCTACAAATATTCACTACCACCTTTTCTTTCCTTCCGTCCCTTCACGCATGAAGATCGTTATATGGATGTTCGATTTTAGTTGTCAGTGCAATAGAATAGGTAGGAGTACATTATGGCAGGATCAGTCACTTGCACCATTAAAGAAGCAGTTTGTGGAAACAGACATTTAGAAAGCAGAGTGGAGTGAGAGACCCCTTATCCAGGGATGTGGGTGGGAAAAGAGCCTCAACTATTGATAATGGTATTTTGAAAGAGCTCATTCTGTGGTTGGATATGCCAGCCGTGACTGATTTTATGAGCATAAGGCGACCAGCAAAAGTTATATGTATCATTTGACTCTTAGTCTACTATGTATGATGTCTGGACTCAAGATGCCTACCATAGGATGTAAGCATGGATTTGAGATGCCGACTATGAGGTATAAGTGTGGACTTGAGATTCCCACCACGAAAAAAAGTGTGGACCTTTCTGAGATCCCTTGCTATGGAGGATATCATAGCACCACAGGAAGGACTGAGAGCGAAAAAAGATAGATATCCGTGTTTAAGTATAATATTATGTAATTGAGTATATATTGGACTCGTATCTTATCTATTGATTTCATATTGTAGAAAAATTGACACAGAAGACTGTATCTCGAATATCCTTGATTACATATCTTGATACTGATCAGATTGATATCACATCTTATATGATATATTTGAGTTGTATATCATCATGATTTAAATCTTTTTTATAATGTATCTATTACTTATTGAGTCACGAAGCTTATAAACTCTCACCTGTTGTTTTTAGTTTCAAGGACTAATTTTGGGGATTAGACCTTGATATTTTTAGATTTATGTATAGAGGTGAGGTCGGTCTGTAAAAGATGGTTAGTTTTTGGATAGTTGTGTTTAATAATATGGTGTAAAACTGATATGATTACTGTAAAGTTGAAGTTAAAATTAAAATATGTAATAGTTGTTCTATTTTTACCACTGTCTGGAGTATGCCATCTTGGATATTATATTAAAATTTTACCAAGTTGGAAGTCTTGCCTGTCTATAGAGATAGTACGTTGTAGGTATTCGGCGATTGTTCACATCTTCAAATTTTATTTTAATTTAAATTTTGGATCGTTGACGTGACATATGCCATCTTAATACCAGATCCTGCACTGTTGGCACCATGTAACTGTGTCGGTATGCTCGGTAAGGGGG
>NC_026000.2:128436758-128615122 GCF_000442705.2 Elaeis guineensis
GCTGGTCTTTTTATTAAATATTTGATTGATTCAATAAGGACTTCACCTTATCTAACTAAGATAATGAAATGGGAAGGATTGGTGCTAGATTCTATACCACCTAAAATAGAGATAATCATTGAAAATGTGAAATATTTAATAGGATTCATTTTGGAAATGTAGAATGTCAGAGAAATTCAAATTATGTGAGGCTTGAAAGCGGCTTGACTCACTATGATTGGAATCCCACTTCCTTGTAACCCGCTGACTTGCTTATGTTGTACCTCTTCCTTGGCTAACTCTGCCTGTACTTGAGCATGAACTAATCAATCACTTGCATCCAATCCTGGAAATTCTTTCCTTTGTTTGGTAGAAACCCAGCCTATCTGTACACTTCTCTTTCTTATTCTTTCTAAATGTCGACCAGCAAGGGGAGCATGTCTGAAAGACGGAAGCTTGCTCACCAGGTCAGCCAATGAAAGGTTTTCTTTTTCTGCACAGTTTCAAGGATGCTAGTGGATAAGGGGGTTGCTGCTTGTACTGCTAACCATTGATAATGATAAGGAGACTTGTGAAGTCTGAGTTATGAGGCATTGGTAGTCAATCGAAGTCTACAGCTAGAAAAGTGAAGCTCTGGACAAAGAAAGTCAGATGGAAAAAAAGGATTGTTCTTTTTGGAGCAAGCAAAATCTTCGTCTCGTCTCAGTTTCGGCCCAGAGAGTTATGGCTTTATGCTAGTTCTCCATCCCAGGGCGATGAGTCTACCTCCTAAGGTCCTCTCCTCTGATCGCTTCGATGCACTTGTTCTAAGGTATGCTGTGGCTGGCTTCTTGTGGAAACCTTCACTGCCTGGGTCAGCTATATACTTCCCCACTCCCCGCTCGGCTAGTTGATAGGAACCATGTCCTAAGGGAGTTTTCCTTTGGGGAAAAGAGTCTGAGATTTTTCACAGCACCTGCGCCTAGAAGCCAACAGCGCCTGCTATCGGAACAAAATTTTTTCTCAGTTCAGGAAGTACTCAATATGGGACCATAAAGATTGATTCAATCGTCAAAGAGAATAGTTTCAAGCAGTTTTTTTATAGCATCTTGCGCCCTTCCACCCAATGGCTTGGATTTTGTCCAATAGGGGCTGGCAGTGTGCATGCAAAGGAGATTCTTACAGGGCAAAGTAGAATACAATAAAAAAGTATTTTTGGAGGGTGAGCAACTCCTAACCCCAAGATACCCGAGATAAGTCGACGGTCCAGATATCGATCCAGCCCAGAGTCAGGGAGGAAAAACCAATCTCAGAAGAAAAATCCGAATGAAAGGGCAAATTCCTTTGATTCTTGGTTAGCTGACTAAGGGCAGATGGAGATACTGATGATGAGGCCATGTGAAACAATATCTAATTTTTTTTTTTATTGTTGGAAGTCTTCTTTCTATCTAAATGTTATTACGATTGATCCGTCAGTACAAAACTCTCAAGCTGAGCACGATCTAGGGTGTGACAAAAAAGTTCAACTCAAGGCAACCAAGCACCTTTTTCAGCATTGCGAGGAAAGATACTAAAGCTTCGAGAATGAAATTCCTTTCTGTTGCCTTTCAATGATGTAATGATACATCAGGATGGGACTTCGAAAGTAACTTGTTGGTGTAAGGCTGACGGTTTCATATGCCCCGACCGCATTAGGTTAGGGAGCTGGGCGATAATAGCTCCTCTGCATCCCAAGCGCCACCTCTCCAACTCTCTCCATTAGGTAGGATTTTGTTGGCCCAAACCCTTATTTGTTGAGGAGAAACTGGTCCAATTCGAAGTTGTTGATATTTATACCGATCGATCATAGAATCAAACTATCTTATTGGTTTCCTTTATTGCGACGTAATAGCCTGCTGGTACGCTCCATCCCGATGCCGACCCAATAGGGGATTCATTAAGGAAGGTAGGGTGTGGAGCAAAAAAGTAGAGTCTCGATCAGCTTAGTGCACCAACCATGTGGTACGACGGGCACTCAAAGACCTGACGAATGATGGCCCACCCCACCCAAGAGCGCTTATGTCATATGGGAACTCATGGATGGAAGCAATCCTTATGGTTTTTATATTTGGTAAGAATTTATCATTAGATAGGATGTATCTTTCTTTGATCATTCACACACTAGAAGTCTGTACATGCTAAAGAGGGACTTGTTCTTTTAACTCCAGCTCTTATCCAACATTGGGATTCCTCCTTTTCAAGTAGTTCTTTTAGAATCCGTTAATACGAGATTGAGATTCAATCGATAGCAGATAGATTAATAAAATTCAGTCGATGTGACAAACTTACTTGAAGAAAATTTGACATTCAAAACAAAAGAGCTGTTGTCGATGGAAAAAAGCTATTACAGCTTGGAAGAACCTATTCCAGGTAAGGTCGAACAGCATGAATTGCCCAACTTTCCATTACTAGCTCGATCAATCAATCCAGTATTTTTTGCCTTCCCCTTATGTGTTCTCCCGTACTTCAGTTCCTGGTATAGGGTAGTAGGGAACTGTCAGGACGCACGAGACGAATCGACTGTCCCTGACGCTAGCAGGTGCTGGAGAAAGAGAAGCAATCATCTAGAACTTTGGGGGGATGAAGCCCTTTCAACTGTAGCTTTCACTTTTTTTTTCATGATTTGAGTTGAGTCTATCAGAAGAGGTTGATGGTTGTGCCGACCAGTGGCTTTTCGCTCATCTCTTTTGAAATGGAGTGCCGTCGCGCTCGTTTTCTCCACCTAAGGGAAGGACATTTGTTTTCTTATTTCGTGCACCCGTGAAGTTCTATCTGATGGTGAATTGGTTGATGGTTCTGTCACCTCCCAATCACTGAGTGTTTATGGTCATAGTCCTGTTGAGTAAGACATGTAGGGTCTTTGTAATTGAGCTTTCATACTTTACTGAGAAGGAGAGGAAACCAAAAGCCTCAATCCTTAAATTAAAGCAAGTCCTTGAAAGTTGGAGAGAAAGAGCTCAACTATCCAAACCGATCCCAGGAGAATCATAGATCCACTAGGCTAGAATCGAACGATGGACAAGAATGGCCAGATGCAAGGGAAGGACTCACTAGGCTAGCTGTTGATGCCTTAGGGCGATCGAGAAGAATGCCTTGGGTTTTGGGTGCTCATCCCTGAACACCCCCTTTCCCTTTTGCCTTAGGCAAAAGTTTGAACCTCAATGAGAGCCATGAGGTGAAAATGTTGGTTATCGCATTCAAGTTCTTTTCTAACAGCCAATTACCAGGTCACGTTGATCTGGGAGGACTAGGCGATGCGAGAATTCGCCCAAGACCTCCAATCTGAATCCGAACAGACCTGGTCCCTAAGCTTTCCGTCTCACTAGTAGGTGACGAGGGGAATTCAAAAAAAGGAGTAATTGCATCTGTTGATGCATTCGTTCGGATATATTTCATTCCACATGTATCTCTTCTTTCTTCTAGATGGCGAGTTTTCTTATCTTGATCTTTTCGAGACTCATCTGATGAAGGTGATCACCCGAGCTTCTTACAGAGTCGATGTAGGATTGTTGCTTCCCTTCTTTCTCTTTCACCGGTGGTGAAAGCTCTTAAGGCTACCATTGGTAGTATTCTTCTGCCGGTATATAACCTTGTGCTATGGGATCAAACTTGTATCCCAGGGCAATGGCTTCTTTCTCGCAGCAAGGGTAAGAGAGGTGGAGGAATCCATCCCCGAAACTCAAAATGGGGTCTTTGGTATTCATCCCACGCTTCTTTCTTCTTAACTGGCTGCTTAGAGAGTGACGCTGGTTTGATATAATGGTTGAACTCTTAATCAGTCAGGCCCCTTGGTGTATTGATCCACATAGGATGCGGAGGTTCAGGGGCACATCCGGTACCTTCGCGTATGTGTCATCTCCACTCCAACATACTTATGTTCTTACAGAATGCCCATGCCTTGGTTCTTGTTTGAGCACTGCGCTAGGGGCACCACAGAACGGAGAGTGTACTAGCATCCCTTTGCTTTGTTTGAGCGCTAAGCTTTGTTCGCTTCGCAAGTGACGGTTGTGCTCCTCTTCCTTTGCAGCTTTCGTACACCAGGGAGGCTAGTTAAGCAGCCTCCTCTCGTCGGTTATGTCGCTAAGGAAGCTGCAGGATCCCATGAATTCGAGATTGCCTGTGGAAGTGGAATAAGTCAAAAAATGATGCCTCTCCCTTCTGTCTGGGCTACCATGCTCTTGTGCTAGAGCAATGCGATCAGCTTCATCTCAAGCAGGTGTGATCAGTCTTATTTGAATCAGTTTTTCTTCTTTTTCTTTGCCTCTCTCTCACTGATCAGGTGTGATCAGTCTCATCCATATAAGAATTTGGAATTCCTCTTCCAACCCATCCCGAAATGGGCATTATGGCAAAGAACAAGAAGAAAAAGAAAGATGTTGAAAACTATCCAGCAGATAGTATGGAATACTCTTATCAAAACGAGCACTATACTCTTTCTTAGTTTAGGACAGAAACATACTCAAGAAATGCAAAGGTAACCCTAAATATTTCATATTACCTTAGCTCAAAGGTTGTTTACTTAGATATTTCTTATCAAAGCAAGGAATTCATTACAGGCGAAATCAAATTAGAACCTATTTTCGCACCCCTGTTTGGTGGTTTGAGAAAAAAAGTCAAGACATTCAGAAAGAGAGTTATGGACCGTTCGTTTCATATTTAAAACATGGGAGATTACCGGAAGAACTTCACAAATGTACGGAGTTGAAAAGAAGAGTCACACAAGCCATTTCGTGAATCAATGGAATGTCTGTTTATCCATATCTATTCTATCTTTATATGACAGGCCATAGTGAAGTCTTTTATGGCTTGATATAATCGTGCCGAGTAGTCACATATCAGCTGTGCTCAATATGCGGGATGGAGCAGGGGCGGAATCATAGACTATAGATTCTCCAAGATCGATCAGGGAAGAGCTTTATATACTGGGTCCAAGGATGATGGTCGCAACATTCCAACCATCTGCGCTTCCACCAATGACTTCAGGCTCAAGGCAGGGAGCCTCTATTTCTATATAGCCCGTATCCTGGCCTTCCTTATCAATGAGTCTTGTGCCTTTCCTCATCCCTCAAATCTCAGCTTATGATGAAACTTTTATCATCCGAGATGATGACTCCCTATGGAGGCACCCCTCGTAAGCAACTCGGCAACCCCGTAGGCCTCCTCGACTGACGTTAAAATAGAAAGTCCAGAGAAAAAGTACTCGCATTCATTTAGAGTAGAAAGGCGAGCTGCTGAGTGGTGTCGTGGAAAAGCAACCATAACGGGACTGGGTCGATACTCAAATCACAAGCACTTGGAAACTCACAGGGAGGTCGGAACAGAGGTGCCGTTAAAGAGTGACAGCAATAGAGGCTCTGAAGGGTCCGAAGGGGGCTAACTACATTATTTATTTTGAAATTAGAATAAGTCAAAGGATAGGCCTGAACAAGTAGACAGAAGAGAAAGTAAAAATAATTTTTTTTGAATTTTTTCTAGTCTTTTCGGTCATCGAGAGTGACTAAGTCAGTATCAAGATGCTAAAAGATAGAAAAGATTATGCACAAAGTCGTCCACCAGGGGATGCTGTCATCAGCAGCATCGGAATTGAATAAAGAGCGGTTCGTGATTAGGTGGTTAATGCTCTAAACGTCTAAGCAGTCTTTGGTTACTAGCAGTAGTCACAGTAGTGGCATTCCCAATGATCCTTGCCCTTGTAGTTGCAGTGAAAGTGGCAGAAAAAAGGGAAGCAAGTGCAGGAAGGTAAGCAATCAGGTAATCCATTTCAACTGAGAATTTTCTTATCAAGCAAACTATCGGGTAGAAAATGAGTACTGTACCTGAGAAGCTTCCCAAGTATTGTAAAGGAAAGGAAAGGAAACCCGAAGTCTGCTAGCACTCACTCTAACTGTTGGAAGGAATATTGATTTTTTAGTTCCCGTATCTATCTATTCTATTGCTGCAAATGGTGAATAGTCTTCACCGTACTCTTCTTTACTGAGTGAGCCAGGAACTCGAGAAGCAGATCTTGGTTGTAACCTAATAGTTGATATTGATTTCATATTTCTAGCTGAAAACCTGTACTACGCCATAGATGCAAATGGAACTATGGGAACCTGCCCTATGAAATGAGAGGCGGGGAAGAGAAAAAATGACTCATCCGCCCAAAGAAAGAGTCCTTACGTGACGAGAATCAATTTTAGAGATCAAGTCCTCGGACAGCAAGCGTGAGATCGAATAACCAACTAAGATAACATTGTTATACGAGCCCCCTATGCACCGTTCCCAATGGAGGACCGATCGATCCGATGGCTGAGAAACGTTCCAATGGTGGTTCATATAGATTGGAGATCTCCATGAATTTGCTAAAGTCAAATGGTATTTTTCATTTTTTTTAGTAAGGAGTCGTTAGTACTATCGAGGCCCTCATTCTCTTCTTCCGAATCAGGCCGACACATAGTGTTGGAATGGGGATCAACACCACTGAAAGCGACTCCAGTAGGTATCCGGGGTGGCTGCCCAATCGAATTTTCTGCAATAAAAGTCAATCTGTTGTTATTCTACTACACTTCATATTTTCAGAAGTTTCTCTCTATTTTCTAAGCCGAATATGTTTCAAGAGAAGTTTCTTCATAAGATAACCGCTTCATCCTTACCCCGATCTTTTTTATCTCGTTAGGTAACGTAGGGGGCAATTTCGATGTATTAGTCGGAATCACAGCCAACCGCTATATCCAGGGATCCAACAAAATCATTAAACCTGACGACTGCTCGCTCTTTGATCAGTGATTCATCGGCCACTAGATCAATGAAGAATCTCTCAAAAATTCATTTTTTGATCAGTGATTCACCAGCCACTACATTCAGGGATCCCACCTTATTCTCAAACCTGGTGGCTCGATTGTCGGAGGAAAAAAACCCAGCTCTAGGGGAAATGAATTTAGGAAGAATCCGATCCCAAGTGACATTGAATCAGTTGGGGGTATAAGCACTGCTATTTCAGTAGTTGGTGAACTCAACCTAAGGTAGCCTTTTCTTTCTCTTAAAAGCGATACCACCTAATTCAAGAAAGGCCAATAGCAGCTGATGAAACTATAGCATGAAATCGTGAACACACTGCAGCCACACTCAGATCTAAGCGCTTCTTTCATGAAAGAAAGGGACTAAACTAGCACTTAAGGAAAGAAAGAAATGGATCAAACGAAAAGAAAAGCTTATTGGCAGCTGCCAACTTAACGAATGGTAAGAGATGCGTGCGCTAGATTCACTCTTTGTTTTTTGTCTAATTGGCATCCAAGTCTTTTCCTTAAACTCCATAGATTTAGTCAGCCTCATATTCAGCGACTCCAATTGTACAAAAATCAGAGATGTGAAGCCGCACTTATCCTTTTAGCAAAAATTGGATCTCTGGTCTGATCTATTCGGTTGAGAAAAAGAGATATGTGAGATTTCATATGGAAGGGGCTACTCTTCTGGCCCCAACCTTGGGATGACGACCTTGTTTTGAGAGCTTCCTATGCTTGAATAAACCACATGATTTCAATGGCTTAATAATCAACAGAAAGGGTCTTCACTGAAATTTGTTGTGTCTCACACTTTGATGAGTGGAACCTCTTGTCCCCTCTAATCTGCTATGTTCTTAGCATGCATGATCTGGTGCGTGCGCCTATTATAGTTGTCGAATGGGCTTCTTTCCTTAGACTTTATTATAGATTTTTTAGCCTAGCAAATGAAGAGCAAATCTTTTCATACTGGGATCAGCAGGGGGGAATTAGTGTAAGGAAATAGCAAACCATTTAAACCCATAGTGCGAGGGGAAGCGAGCCCGGAACCAAAGAGGCAAGTCCCACACATAGCTATTGATATTTGAAGTTAGTAAGCACCTGGCCATTTCTCCTGGCAATGCAAGAGAAGAGATAATAAGAAGAAAGAAATATCTATCACCATCCCTTTCTTTAAAGAATCCAGATCCCAAACCAAGTGCCATCGATTTAACTGGAGGAAAGGTAGATGGGAGTGATCCCAGACCAGACCCGGGGTCGAAAGGGAAGCGAAAAATAGAGCAGGTCTTCCCCAAAGCTGGTTATCCATTACTGGAAGAGTTTAGAAAACACCGATCTTTTTGGCATAATTGACTTTTCTTTGATATAGTGCAACTTTTAAAAAAACCCATATTTTTAGTCAAACAAATTTTTTTTTTTTGAAATTCAACTGCGCTATAACTTACAATTTCAATAAATCTTTCGCAAAGTCAAAGTAAACTATGCTCTTACCTCTTAGTCGAGTATCTCCGAACTTGAAAGTTGCACGATTAATAGGGAAAGCCTCCGTTCCATAAAAGAGATCTTGCTTCAGTCTGACTGAACCGGTGAGGAAAATCTCGATAAAAATGATAAATCAAATCGGCTCAATGGGTTCAAAGGGCTTGTCCTTTCGAACCGTAACAAACACTCGCTCGGAACCTAAATGGCGGACAAGAGCTCTTGGTCCACGAATGCCTATTAGAGCACCAGCTCATTCCCCTCCTTCCTGCGGAACTAGATTGTCGATATCGACCAAATTTGTACTAATTGAAGAAGAAAAAAGATCTTTTTTCTGCAACACTGCCTCTGAGTCAGGTTGATATTTTCTTATCCCACTCTAGTGCTGGGAGGAAGCCTTCTTTCGCTATCGGGATACGTTGGACTGAAAAAAGGCAATGGCCTCCTTTACTTGGCCCAAGATTTGTTGCCAAAGCTAAAGCATTCGGGTAAGGGATTCTTTCTACCTATTAGTATATAAGTCGGCTAGCTAGCCTTACGAATCTAAAGCTAGAGCTATTAGCACTAGGCTATTCGGACACTATGGTCTATGCTTGCTTGCTGCTTGCTGGTCACTTCATTCCAGACTTCCGATCCATCCCTTTTTTTCGATTGAAGAAAGTCTTATATGGTCTCAAACAAGCACCCAGAGCGTTGGTTTGAGAAATTCAAGATGGCCATGGTGAATGAAGCTGGATTCAGACAGAGCTCGTGTGATCATTCTTGGTTTGTTCGTTATACGGCTTCTGGTATGGTTATTTTGTTGGTCTATGATGATAACATTATGAAACTAGGAGATGTTGGGAATCGAGCTTACAGAAGACTACTTTTGTTATGGTGGTGTGATTCTACTCTTCTTTCTCTTTTCTCTCTGCATTTAGCTTATACATAAAATAAAGCAAGAGTAAAAAAGGGATGAATAGCAGTATTCATGAATTCTTTCTAATAGAATAGTTTACTAGACAGTCAAAATTGGGAAGGTAGGCAAGTCAAACCCATTGGATTCATTTCCTGTTCCAACCACTCAAGCGAAGCGAAGTGATTCAACTCTTCAGTTGCCTCCATTCCCAAGGGAAGCAAGCCAGTTCTTCAAATGAAGGCAGAGAAGGCTAAAGTCAGGTCCCGTGAGAGCTCAGTGTGCTTTATGATGGATCAACCATTAGGTTATTACTCTTCTTGACCGCTCTTTGCCTTGTCATACCATTTTTTGGTGTGGACTGCAGCAGATCTGGTTTACCCAGATCGATTAAATAAGTGTCTGTAGATGCAAAGTAGTGTGTTTCAATATATGGTGTTCTTTGTCTTTTTTTATTGGGGATCTACTTCGATGCTTACTGGAGATAGACTCCAAGGAACAAGCAGCCAAAAAGCCTACTCTTGTGGCTTGCAGCGTAGTGAGAACTATGATTTTAGGAACTCCTCGAGAAGAACCACAAGCAAAATGTGCCAGAGTATTCTCGAAAAGCCGGGTGCCCGCCTGCAGAAGAAAGGGCCAATTCTATGATCAAAGATCGGCCCATTGGATGGAATCAACGGCCCGGGATTGAGACCTCGTTGACCCAGTCACTGATCCAGTAAAGTAAAGCCTTGATTTTGGTCTGACTTTTTGAGAAATTTGGGGTATTGTCGCTAACTATAAAGGATAAAAAAGAGAATCTTATTTAAAATTTCTTATTCTATCTTCAGTACTGTCTTTTGGTTACTGGGTATAGTAGGAGCCATGTCTCTCGAGAAAGATGACCCTTCGGTCATTTTTCACTTTAGTTATAAAATATATATTCATTTTCGAAATCAACCCTTCGGTCACTTTTCGAAAATGATATAGAGAATATTTTAATCGAAAGGTTGAAACTATAATGAAGACTATAGGGATAAGAATCTTCTCTCTGTAGCTCAACAATTTAACGAATCAAAAAGTGATATTTAGTTCTTACCCAGATGGGCATTTATTGATATTAATGTTGTTTCCAAAAAAAGTGAAGGGGCCCACCTCACCACTCCCCCTCCCCTTACATGGAGGTCACAAAATAGAAGATGAGACCCACCATGACTCAAATTTGTGGCTCGATCCCGCGAGAAATTTTTTGATTGAACGAAGCCAAGGGACGAATGGAAATGCTTTAGGGAACAACCAAGTACCATCCGACAGTCTTGAAGAGTGAAAGAAGCAGATATTCCTGGCACTGTGCACACATCATATCTCGTTGCTGGCTCTCCCCGAATCACCCATAGATTCTCATTGAAATTTCTTGTATTTAAAAAGATTGGCCTAAAGAAGAGAAGCAAGATGTGGGGGTTCAATTAATGACCCCAAAGGGGCCCGAGTGGACCATAGTAACTCGACGAGTCACTGACTCATGAGATCCAGCCTTGATTTTATAAAGCAGTTATTCCATTTTGTTCATTCCGTTGGAGTGGCACGAGAGTGCTTCACAGGATTCGAACTTTTTTCCATCAATCAACCGTGCTTTGTGAAAGAGTGTGCGGTATTGCCATAATAAAAAAATCGGCTGCGAGGGATCAGGATCTCTTTTCTGGCAATGTGGAGACCTTCCCTTTCTACTTCGTTCTCACTAGCCATTTCGACCAATCCTCATGACTCCTCATTTCTGGTTGGGAATGAGTTTTCACTAACTCACTTTCTGATTGCGAGTTTCTCAGTCTGAGTAGACTCACGTCATCTTTGTCAATCATTCTGTCTTCTTTATTGTAGAACCTAATGTAGTGGTAGATCTTCTTGCGGAAAAATTTCAGTAAGTCTACAAGGGACGAGAGATCGACGATCTGGTATTCAAAATTTTGGGCAATCTCATCAACCGCCCCAAGAAAGTCGAAGCTTTCTCGACCTCTTACGCAGTACTTGCTCTGGAGCCAAATCGTTATTGCCTTTCACCCCTTGTTCTCTTGCTTTCATTGTGAAACCTTTCATCTGACATTCTATCTATAGCTAAGCAGCTAGATCCATTCCTATTCTTTCTCACCTGGAGATAATCGAATTCTAGAGACTAAAACAGTGAAGGTTGCAGTGATAGCAGCTACTCCAGCACAGACTCCTCAGGCAAATCAGAATCAGAATAAGATCCAGGAGTGCACTAAGTGTGGCCGACCACATAAAAGAGATTCTTTGCCTGCCTTGACTGATGGATTGGTTGCGTCCACTTCGGGTTGACTTATTGTTTTACTCCTTAGGACTAATCGAGGATGATTCGAACAGAGGGTTTCGGATGGTCTAGCCTTTGTGTTTTTCAATTCGATAGTGCCACCTCGTTTAGTTAGTTCTCCAATTCCTACCAATTTTTCAATAGACTGTCCCTTCTCGTTTGGAAAGAATAAATTATAGCAGTTAATCGCTATCTGGAATTATTGCCCCTTTCGCTACCAAGAAAGAGTAAACTCGAACAAGAGTCAAGAAGGGTATAAGGTTCTTTAGCCAATTTTAGGAAATGGTACAAAGTGGCTCGAAGGATCTGAAGGGGGCTTAACGCCCTTGCTCATCATTTATCTTAGCGAGTTGGCTCCTCTTACTAATGTATAGTACTACAGCATAGAAGAACTTGGTATTATTATCGCCTCTTTCAGCCACATCATGCGTGATGTTTATCGTCAGAAAATATCTTCTTTCAGATGTAACTCCACTAAGTACTTTCTTGCATTCTCTGGGGCTGCTAGATTTTGCTCTGACGGGCACAGTTTATGATTATGTTGGCATTTGCACTTGAGGACTTTATCCTTACCTCAGCTTGAGAGATATTTTGAAAAGATCTTCGAAAACCTCTTTATTCCACATTCGCAGATGAGCCTTTAGCTCTTCAGCTTGATAGAGAGGCTAAGCACCGACCGAGCATGCGGCATTAAACTGCTTCATGACCTCTTTCTTGATTTTTTCTGATCATTCCGGACGCATTCGATGGAGCTTTTGCTTAAAAGGCTTGGCATTCGGATACAACAGTAGACGATGAACAACTAGATTTGTGTCTAGGCCTGGCACTCTTGGTCTTTTGCACCTGACTCCTGATCGCTTTTGGGGAGTACCTATAATATATATCAGTTTCGTCTCAATACGCTCCGTCACTTACTGCTACTGGTTTACTTTGCTCCTTCCCTTTGTCCCTACCTTCGAGCACAACAAGTAATCATAGTTTGGATTCTACAGCGCTCGTACACCTAAGGCGCTATAAGCAAAGCCTTTCTTGACTTGAGGTAATCATCAGAGCTGTAGTTGGGATACACCTTGGGAAGCCAAGGTTCTACTTAACACAGTGAAGCTGAACTTGACCACCACCTACAAGACGATGGACATTGATGGCTGAAAGAAGGTTGGCAGCTCCCTGCCTACGAGTCGGGAGGACCTTGATTGCTGCTGTCGCTCTCCAATCCAAGATGCGAAACGGTTCGCGAAAAAGAGAATATTGATGGAGAGAAAAGACATGCACTCCCTCGAGAGGAAATCTGAAGCTTTCACTTAGAGAAACAACTTACTGAAATGCTGGATCTCATTAGCAGATGTCATCCTGAAATGCCATATGATGATCGATCAATTCACCACTTCACTTACTTCATACCGGCTTGAACAAGGAAAATAGCACTAGAAAAGCAAATAGATAGAGTACGAGACGGAACTAAATAGGTTACGAGTGTGGAGTAGCGAAGGGGCTTTGAGGCAGGCAAGGATGATATAGCCAACTCAAACATTAACAGGGCAGAACATAATCCTCAGGAGTCTACAGACTTGGTGCCACCTTCACAGGAGGTTAACACAGAGGCCTGCACCTCTAGATGGTGGGTAAGTCTTCAACTTCCAAGAACGTGAGGCCAACTTAAAACCACAGCATGTGACTCGAGCAATAAAGTACACACGAAGGCCAACTCCATTAAATCGGATGGAATACAACTTCAGAAGCAAAAAGCAGCAGAGGTGTCATCTCCAGCAGCTCTGACAGGGGAGGGCCTCACAGAAGTAACAAGTTTTCAGATTTCATCCCCAAGCCTCATAGTCTACTCAATCTCCGGTTCTTAGCCAGAATGTGCGGATGAGGAAGCACGAATGAGAGGCCAGTCTTTGCTGTTGTCAGATTTGAGGAAAGAACTGTTGTGATTAGCGATGAAAAGGCGAAAGGCCTAGCTCTAACTTGATCGGCCCTGAAGCCCTCCAAAGCATAGGGTAGAGCCATTTGAGGTAGTGATCAAAGGATTTCTTCTCATTAGAGAAAGCTTTGTCTCAACGAATCTTTTTCTACGCTTTCTATTATATTATGATTCAGCATCGAAATAGAAGAGATGCTTTTTCCTCTTACCTGCACCTGCCTTCCTGTAGTGAATATAAGGTTTAGCTCATATTAAGGGACAAATAGGAGAATGCCAACGGCTCCCAATCTTCTTTTAGTCTTTGTCCAAAGATCAGCCTTGCCTTAAAGAGGGGACAGAGTTGACTGAAATAAGCGAGCTTTGCCTTTATTGGAATAAGAGCTATTAGTATAAGAGAAACGCATATGATACGCCATTTTCGGGCTTAGAGAAGAGGGGCAAGCCTAAACCTTCTAAGAGGGAAAGTGCTAAGACCGTTAATGCCCCATCTAGCAAGATAAAAGGACTTAAAGCCTTTATCTCATGGTTTTTAATCGGTTTCACTCATTGATTGCCATAGATAAGCTTTTACGAGCAAGGGAGGAAGTGGAGCTATCTTTTTTAAGCTATTGATCGCCCACTCCCAAGTTCGAGAGGGTCTTTCGCCTTTTTGAAGAGGAGTTCAGTCATCTTGCAAAACAAGTCTACACTACAATATCAAGGGGCTTGGTCAAAAAAATGAGCAAATAGGAATAAGCTATCCAGCTTGACTTGAATTAGGAGAAAAAGAAAATGTTGGGGACTCCCCTCTATTCCAGAGAGGGATATACAATATAGGGGAGTCAGGGTCTCAGTTAGCTACCCTAGATGAATTATTTGCTTTGGAAAAGGAGGAAAAAGGATCAAGTCAAGTCCTAAGACTTCTAGAGACAATTCCTATCTCGCCAAACTAAAGGAAAGGAGAAGAGCCTATTCTATTTCGAAAGATCGAATTCTATACCAAAAAGCCATTCAAACTTTCTGGCTAAACGATTGTGTAATATAAATTTTTCGGCTTCGTCATCGAAAGTGGCTTCCAATTGCTTGAAAATTATCAGCTATATGGGGACTTGATTGGTGAGCAAAAACAATTGATCAAGAAGTTGGTAAACTTTGCATGAGAAGAAATGGCAAAAAAAAATGAGCTAAAGCTAAGCGAACAAGGTACTGTCAATTAAACAACTCGAGTAAAAAAGCTAGGAAAGAAAAAGGAAGGTTAGATATCTGCTTGTATTTTTGGTTTAAATGGGATAGTCTTCAAACTCTCGAGATGCAGTCTAGACGCAGGCTTTCTCCTTTCTGACTGGACTGACCGGGGAAGGATCAATTTGACCTCCTCCTAAGCATGCTTCACAGTCACTCATTCGTCCTGACCAAACACTAAAATCTATCTTTCAGCGATTCTTTCTCCGTTAATCATATACCTCTTTCGATTTCTTTCTCCGCTAATCACTCTTTATTTTTTATTTAATTGGCATCTAAGTCTTTTTCTCAAACTCCACAGATTCAGTCAACCTCGCATTCAGCGACTCCAATTGGGCAAAAACTAGAGATGTGAAGCCGCACTTGTCATGATTTTCTTTGTCTTTGTTTGGTGGAGATCTACTTCTATGCTTACTGGAGATAGACTCCTATGTTAAGTGTCTTTGTTTGGTTTTATTTGTTGTGTTTGCACGTATGGACCAAAACCTAGAGTCAAGCCATCTATCCTTGTTATGTAGGTCGAGCTACTCCATTCCTCTTATTTGAGTTTGAGTCCTTTGGCAGTGACAAAAAAATTCTCAAGCTCTAAAGCAAGTGTGAAGACCAGCACCTCTTAAAAGTAAAGGCATCCCCCACCTCAGACAAGTGATAAACACCAATGCCACCTTCTTGTGTGGGACGAGCGAGGGCATCCCAAAGGAGAAGAAATGGTAGTAAGATCATTCATTTTTTCTTTTGTGTCCGGGCACAGGGGAAGGGGAGGCGAGCGGGCTATGAAATACAACATGGTTCGGTCAGTACAGTGCAGGCGCTGCAGATCATCATATCAATTCGTGACTAGGTAGATGGAAATACGCCTTAGCCTTACCTTAGCACTAAGAAAGGGATCTCAAGCCACCTATTCGAGAGAGAGGTTAAGAGATGTGATGTACATGAGACCGAGCCAGGCTCGCACGTTCGATCCTTGTTTTCTTCATAGCAATTCAAAGAAATGACGAATCAAGTCTTTCCACTCAAGCAGAAAAGTACTCTCAGTGGAAAAGGTGCTACCTAAGCTGACAGCAAGCAAGGGCTGTCAATTAGGACGGGGTGCTTTTAATCCCATCTCAACTCTGCTTATCTTGGGTGGACTCATCGAAATCACGTAGCTTTACTTTAAGAGAATTGGACGGACGCAATCAGTAGACCCAAACCCTTTAGTCTAAACTAGGAAACGGAACAGGAAAGCGAAGCGGGACGAAAACCAAACGTGGAGATTTTCTTTTCGCAAAATCGTTGGTTACGTTCTTTTCTTGCTCGGTTCCTCCCGAGCCGACCAAACTTTATGATACTATAGTGACCGATGAACTACTTCTCGATTGTGTGAAGGCATTCGTCGAGTAATGCCTTGCCTTAGCCTTCAGCCCCCTTTTTTCCCTATTTTAGAGATCCATGCGATCTGGGGCCATACGTTTCTCGTACCTTACTACTACTATCTATAAAGCTGCTCTACCTGGCACTCACTGCTCATTGCCTTCTTTCTTATAGACTAGTAAGATGAACGAGAGCTTGTGGCTTTTCGACTTTCTCGACATGATCTTGTGACTTTTGGAGCCTACCTTTAAGTAAGCGCCTGAATCAATTCAACAAAAAGAGGTAAAGCTTTATCCCAATGAATAGAAGATGCTCAACTCTAGACAACATAGGGATTGGCATGCTTTCGGGAAGAAAATAGAATAGTAAAGGATCCAACATGCAGGACACGACAATCATTAGAAATACATGAATTAGAGATGCTGTAATATACTCTTTCCCATAACTTTCATACCAGACCAACCTACTAAAATACAAATAGGGATCAGAAATGTGTAAGGACTCGAGCGAAGAGAGAAGGAAGAAGCCCTAAAATCTGTCCTTTCAAAAGGGATTGCTCATGCATTTGCCCTGAAAGCATAACTGGATTTATAACGGGTGATAAGCTGCAACCGGGGTCTTATCTTATAAAGTACATGATACGTGCCCGTTAAAACCAAAGATAGCCTTAGAAGCCTACGGTTTAAAGCCCTAGTAAGCCCATCCCACGTGCCCTATTCAATCAAAGCATCTCGGTCACTTTTACTTTTTCGTTATTTCGTAATCCCCAGGGTATGATACCTTTTAGCTTCACAGTGACAAGTCATTTTCTCATTACTTTGGCTCTCTCATTTTTGATTTTTATAGGCATTACGATCGTTAGATTTCAAACACATAGGCTTCATTTTTTTTAGCTTCTCATTACCTGCAGGAGTCCCACTGCGTTTCACTAAGTTCGAAGATGATGAAGATGAAGCTGTCATTAAGATCAGCAAGCGACGAACTCCAGCTCATGGAATTTTAACAATAAGCTATATGAAGATGTCATTAAAGAAGGAGATTGGAGACATGCTGTGATTCAAGAACTAAAGAAATCAATGTCATCAGTGCACATGGCCAGGAAAGACTTGAAGTGCTTCATTACCTTATGTGGCAATTTATACTATAAGATGTCCGATGGGGTCTTAGCTCAGTGCCTTGGCATTGAAGAAGCAGCAAAGAGATTGAAAAAGTTCATTATAAGGTCTGCCTTAGGCACATCTCTCTTTCTTAGTTTCACGCTTGTATAAAAAAGTTAGTCTTTTAGTGCAAAATTTCTTTCTTAGACTTTATTAATGATTGATTCCTTACCCTCTATTCAATTCCACAAAAATTCTTGTTTTCAAGAGTGCCAACCTTAGATAGTTCTTTTTTCATTGGAGAATGAGATTGATTTTCACCTGCACGTTGAACTTCCTTTCCTTAGATGTCAATATCGATAGAAAGAAAGACGAAGCAGAGATGTGGTGCATTCGTGGAGCCAAACCGAAGGAAGAGCAAAAGGAAGGTTGGGCGAGGCCACCCGAGTGAGGGTCTCACGATCTTCTGTAAGTCATTCTTTGAGTGCTTTCTTTTAATTGAGGGGCTTGGCTTGGAAGAAGTGATCTTAGAAGAGGGAATGACGTGGATAGTGCATATGATAGGAACCTAAGCTAATAAAGAACCTAGAAAAAGTGCTAGCACCAAGAAAAAGGGCTTCAACCCACCTATCAAGATAGGGACTGGACTTGGTACCCATTGTGCTCGGGCTTCTTTAGAGGAAGGACTCCTTCACTTTCGGCCTTCCCAACAGTCAAAGAAAGATTAGCTTCCCCAGCCTTCCCCCTTCCTGTCCTAAACCCTTCTTAAAGCAGGAAAGAAATCCCTATTCTATTCATGGGATATTATTCCATGAGGTGATGAAGGAATTCCCAAACGAGATTCGTAGAACAATCTAGAGGTCTATCGTCTACCGCATTCACAGACCCCTCCTCTTATCTATCTCCTGTGGGTTTGCGGATTGCTGCCTGGGGCGAGGCATGCCTACCACTTACTGTCTGATGGATAGAGGGGCCTACTCCAAGACCCGGGCAACACAAGTGCATTGATTCAAGAATTAGAAAGGCGGGGGGAGGGGCTGGGAAGGAAGGGGGACCTTTCTTTTTGCTTCGCGCCAGATGAGATGATGATTAGTGAGTCAGCTGGAGGCATTTCTTCTCACGCATACGCTATGCCCCTTACGACTGCTCTGCTTCTAGGGTTATCACTTTAATAGGCATAATGACTGCTCTTTTCCACTTATACTAGCCAAGGGACTATAAGGAATAAAGCACCACTTGTTATAAATGCAAAAACACTGGTCACTAGATTCGAAATACTCGATGAATGTTAAATGGTTTGTGGAGGCATCTTCACTCCGTAAACTCGGCTGCTATTGCACCTGCACCACTCTTGTCTACCCCCTCCCTACTTTCACTTCCTGGCTTGCTTTTTTATTAATCTTTTTTGTAGCCTTCAGTTCTACTCATCCATTCATTTTTTCTTTGGTCGTCCCCTTGAGAACCCCCTACTTTCCTAAAGTGATCAGCACTGCCACTAGGATTTTTTGTATCGTGCCTAAGCGCATTTAGGTCTCTTACACTAGTAAGTCTCCTTTTTCCAAGGCTCTCTATTTCCATGTAAGCTCCCAGCGATCTCCTTTCAGTGCCTCTTACAGTGTGAGTGGTAGTTAAGTGAAAGTTCTATTATTGAGAAAATTAGATACTGCTTGGGAAGCTTTCATAATGACAAGGTCACTATGTCTATAGGGAATGTAATCAGGCTACTGACTGGATAGCAAATTTTTGGAGGTCTTCGAGTATGCCCTCTGCCTCTTTTTTTTTTTTAGGTTTATCACTTTCGCTCACTAATCTCTGTCTCCTTCGTGTCTTTCTTCCGGTTGATGATGAACTTGAATAGCAGAGACAGCCGCTTCAGGAAAAGCAGCTGAGAGAAAAAGCTGGGACTCTTGGGCGAGTCGCTTTAAGTTAGACATCCACTTTCCGTCGATATCTCTGTTTTCCACAATAGGCCCATTAGTGAGAGTCTCGTCAACCATTTCTTTTACATAGCTCTTGAGCAAAACAAAAATAGATAAAGAAAATAGTAGCTCAAGTCTCGAAAACCATTCCCAACATCATCTAGAAAAAAGAAAGAAGAGTGTACTATGGTGCTTAATCTGTCCATATGGGCAAGCAAGTACAGTAGTCTATCATTTTGTTAAACTGTATCAAAGGATGGTTTGGATTCCTACAAATATTCACTACCACCTTTTCTTTCCTTCCGTCCCTTCACGCATGAAGATCGTTATATGGATGTTCGATTTTAGTTGTCAGTGCAATAGAATAGGTAGGAGTACATTATGGCAGGATCAGTCACTTGCACCATTAAAGAAGCAGTTTGTGGAAACAGACATTTAGAAAGCAGAGTGGAGTGAGAGACCCCTTATCCAGGGATGTGGGTGGGAAAAGAGCCTCAACTATTGATAATGGTATTTTGAAAGAGCTCATTCTGTGGTTGGATATGCCAGCCGTGACTGATTTTATGAGCATAAGGCGACCAGCAAAAGTTATATGTATCATTTGACTCTTAGTCTACTATGTATGATGTCTGGACTCAAGATGCCTACCATAGGATGTAAGCATGGATTTGAGATGCCGACTATGAGGTATAAGTGTGGACTTGAGATTCCCACCATGAAAAAAAGTGTGGACCTTTCTGAGATCCCTTGCTATGGAGGATATCATAGCACCACAGGAAGGACTGAGAGCGAAAAAAGATAGATATCCGTGTTTAAGTATAATATTATGTAATTGAGTATATATTGGACTCGTATCTTATCTATTGATTTCATATTGTAGAAAAATTGACACAAGACTGTATCTCGAATATCCTTGATTACATATCTTGATACTGATCAGATTGATATCACATCTTATATGATATATTTGAGTTGTATATCATCATGATTTAAATCTTTTTTATAATGTATCTATTACTTATTGAGTCACGAAGCTTATAAACTCTCACCTGTTGTTTTTAGTTTCAAGGACTAATTTTGGGGATTAGACCTTGATATTTTTAGATTTATGTATAGAGGTGAGGTCGGTCTGTAAAAGATGGTTAGTTTTTGGATAGTTGTGTTTAATAATATGGTGTAAAACTGATATAGATTACTGTAAAGTTGAAGTTAAAATTAAAATATGTAATAGTTGTTCTATTTTTACCACTGTCTGGAGTATGCCATCTTGGATATTATATTAAAATTTTACCAAGTTGGAAGTCTTGCCTGTCTATAGAGATAGTACGTTGTAGGTATTCGGCGATTGTTCACATCTTCAAATTTTATTTTAATTTAAATTTTGGATCGTTGACGTGACATATGCCATCTTAATACCAGATCCTGCACTGTTGGCACCATGTAACTGTGTCGGTATGCTCGGTACGGGGGCTGGTTCAGTGTACTAAGTATTAGTATGCCCTCAGTATCATATATCAACATGCAACCAATATGTAGGGTACATTCTGAACTATCCGGTTGAACATGATATGGCATGCTTTGTTTTTATATTATTACTTTATAGATATTGTTATCTCCTTATTTTTCTCACCTTTATTACTACTATTCTTTCTTCTTGTTACCCATAGATGTAAATCCTTTTCTCAAAAGGCCTCCTAAACCTCCCATTCTTTCCCTAGTTGCCAGCTGAAATCTAGCCAAATTCCTCCTTTTCCATTCCTCCTCTCAAATTCTAGATCTCTTTCCTCCATCTCTTCCTTAGCAAGGTGGCCTTTCCCTAATCAGCATAGCAACTCAATCTAAGTTTGACAATAAATCAAGCTTTAATGGTGGAAAATTGCTGGTAAAGTATCCTATTATAATCTGAAGGTTCAAGGTTCTGTATCTTAGGATTCCCCCATCCCCAACCTCTTGCTCATGGTTGATTGCTGATAGTGTTACTCTACTACCCCGCCCTCATTTTGGTTATTGACAACCATGAGCAGAGGCTGTCACGGGATGGTGTTGGTCACTGAAAGCATAAAGGCGGAGGGTTCTTGGTGGGTGGCATCATTGATGAAAGCAAGGGAGGCATTGATTAAGAAAGCAAGGGAGGATTGATTAAGAATAAGCGGGAGTCAAGACTCACCAATTTGAGATATCTTTTCCTTTAATATAGTTTGATTTAATTATTTAATTTAATTAATTGTCTTGTGTAGATCATGAATAGTTTGATCAAGTGGTTTAAACTCTTGAACCGCCTGGTTCCACGGCTTGAACAGGTTTTGGAAAATTTCGGGTTTAACAACGAACCGATTGGCATTAGGTGTCAATGATAGATCAAACTTGTATCAAGATAACTTTCTTTTATATTCTACTAAGAAAAGAGGCTTCGTTCCATGTTTCTTTTACATTCAAGAACATATTAAGATTTTATTCTGATTGCAAATGCGTCTAGCCTCTCGTAACAGGCAAAAAAAAAAAAAAGGACAGAAGAGAAGCCCCACGTACCATTCCCGGTTCTCCCTTGGGTTTGGCAACGTTTGGTAATAATCAAAATTCATGAGCTTTCAATAACATTTTCTATCATTTAAAATCACATTTTGACCCAGCCCAAAAATCTGTAGTTTGGTCTTTATTCTAAATATTGCACCTCTTATTTGGATGAAATTTGAATTTTTGACTATTTTATTGAACCAAATAGGTGTAGTTACTCGTTTACATGTTCTTTATGTCTCAACCGATGACGTTTACTTAAATGTTACTCATTATGTGAGGTTTGTCTTCGTCTACCTGGCGAGTCCTAAGGAACTAAAAACAAAACCACACACACGCACGCACGTATATGCGATAGATATATGTATCTAGAGACACACATATATATGCATACATACATCCATCGTCAAACAACATCAAGAGAAGATGGAAAAATTTAAGATAAAAGGAAATTGATAAGTAAGACCGTAAGGGGGAGTTAATGGTTTGGAATTCGTGCCTGTGTCTCCTTTATTTCTTTAGTACCAAGGATTAAAGTGCAGATTTGCCGATTGGCACAGATTAGCACATATCATGCTAATGCCTCGTTGGCATGTGCCATGGTCATGTGTCAGTATGTTCCAGTGTGTGACAAGCACTGGCACCGCTTGGGGCACTGAGAGCTTTGTTAAGTGTTAGGCTTTCAACCACAGAAAAAAGACTATCCCCCTAGAGAGCAATGCAGTAATGTTTATTAATTAAATGTAAATATTATGTGCAAAATTTACAAGACCTTGCATAATTTTATAAATAGCTGCCTGTAAATTACAGTGTTTATTTGCTTTGGGTTTGATGTTGTTTTGTTCAGGAGACTGAAAAACCTAAAATATATTGCATATAAGTAAACAAGTTTTGAAGAAAAATAAAGACCTTTAACCTTTAGCGAATTATTGTTTTTGTTCTTATTATCAGTGAAAGCAGGCTTCGTTCCTCTTCTCCACTGCTCAAATGGGTTTCTTCGTCTTTTCCTCTCTAATTCTTGAATGTCAGCTTAACTTACATTCTGTTCTATGCTTTTCCAATATTCTTTTCTTTTAAATCATCTTTTCCCTCTCTACTCTTGCTCCTACTTACGATGTTTTCATGGTTAAACACACACAATCCAACTTGGTCAATTACTTGTGTTCCATAGTTTTTTTATTTCTAACCACTAGTCAATGCAAAGCATCTTACTTTTAAAATTCTCTACACTTACCTTTTTCAGTTAACCATTTAATGGTTTGTTTGAATGAATAAATTGGTTGAGTGCTCGATGATTCTAGAGTGTTTAATAAATTGTTCAAACTTTTGAAACTATGATCTTTGGAACAAAGCACTACATTCAGTTATTGATATATTGGTATCTCTTCCTTAAGGATACGACAACGGGAAAGACCATAAGGATTAAGCAGCTACCTATCGACTTTTGCGCATTATTCATGATTGCTTTTTAACAGTGCCACTTTTTGATGTCAAACCAAATATTATTACTACAACACTTTTGCAGATGATTTTATTGTTTAGAGTGGGATGTACAAGCTCTTTTATCACATGATGCATGATGAACATATTCAACATCTCTAGTTTGTAGAAGCCAATTTACTACCATTCAAGAAGCTAGGATGCTGCATGTTACGGAATTTCCAAGTGCATCATCCCCTTGTGCAACCTTATGCTGGCATGGTTTCGCACCCTCACTATTTTCCCCTGTGAATAGGTTCATGAGAAACTTTGGCACAAGCTCGGTGAAGCTGTTGATATTTTACAGTGAATGTAAAGCAAGGCAAAGGAAGCTCAGCTGATATGAGAGATAGGGGAGAAGCTTGTCACTGGTGGTGTTACCAATCTGTAATTCACCGACAACGCAGCATTATTATGTGAAGCAAAAGAAAGATGTGTTGGGTATCTCAATTCTTGCTTTACTGTTTTCTATCATAGTTAACTATGATACTAAGATCTTCTTTGTTTATTTGGGTGGCTAACCAGATGCTGTGCGATATTTAGCTTGGTTGATGACTCTCTCTCGAAAAGTACTTGGGGTTTCCATTTCATGCTTGGCAGTTGAGGCGATCTGATTGGAAGCTGTTGATTAAATGGATAGACTGATGATTAGCAAGTTAAAAAGATCAGTTTGTCTCCTCAGGAGGGCTCGTTGTTCTGCTACCTACCACCACAATTTTTTTGTCCTTCTTACTCCTTGAGTGGGTAATCAGACATGCTGGTGTTATTAGATGAGACTTTTTTCTTTTGGAGACTTAGGGAGACTAGTAGAAGACCACTTAAGCTGGTAGCTTGGGATCATATTTGTAAATCCCAGGATGAGGATGGCTTGGAAGTTGTGTTCTTCTTGGAAAGTGATTGTGGCATGTGATGGAGAAGCTCCTTGGTGTTGGTTGATCATGGGAGCTCACTATAGACCGCAAGTCTATTTTATCAGAAGTTTGCCTTTGACACTGAAGAGTGGGGTATTTGTCTGTCCTTTACTTTTTATAAGATAATGAGTGATGATGTCTAACTAATAACACTTATTTACTTTCAGTGAGATAGTTATTTTATTAAACTCCTGCTAGGGAATGTTTCATTTCCCCCTCATCATCTTTATGCAAGCTGATGGTGCAAGTGATGTATACGAGGCAGAGATAACAATTCAAAGCTTCCTTTTTTTTCTTTTCTTTTCTTTTTTTTTTTTTCTTTTTGTTTTCTTTGTTTTTTTTAGTCAAACTTCCTGTTGGTCTTCTGGGTATGTTGAACCTTGAAATAGCTCTCAGGTTAAGTTTCAAACAATGTAGAGAGGAGAGCAGTGCATATACCAAATTTTGCTGCAGTTTTATGCCCTCAACCACCTGACGTGTGCCTTTCCTTTATTTTCTTGTTGTCCATATTCGTAATTTTATTTTTTTTTTTATTTTTCCCCTGCTGTAAACTGAGAACTTGTTCATATGCAACAGGTTAGCCAATTCCGATGGCACATCATCATTCCATTGAGGCACATCAAGAAAATTTCCACCAAATTCGGCAAGCCTACTCTCCGTCTGATTTTTTTTTTTTGGTCAATATTTTTTATCTTGAATGATGGCTGTGATCTGAATAAATGGTGATATTTCTCCCAATTAAGTGGTGATATTTCTAGATGCTTGTTCAGGTGAATTAATATGTGCATCATGACGTTGTAGTAGGGGGGCATTGGTTTCATATAGAAAATCAAGGTATATTGAAGGGAAGAGAAAAAAAAGCACAATGAGCAAGCTCAAGGTTTTTCCTCCCCCACCACCATCCCACCCCCGAAGTCTGTTCACTGTACGGGCTTTATAACAGTTGACCCGGGCGTTTTTGTTGAGATAACTGATAGAGATTGTATACTCTTTATGCTATTCACAACTTTTCCAGGTGGATTCACATTATAGGGCTTTTTTAAGTTGATGAATTTGTTTCATTTTGGATGTCTTCTTACTCGCTGCATGCTCGTAATTTGTAAAAGAAAAAAATAAAATGCTCTTCTTTCCTGTATTCCATCGTTTATACCAAAGAAAAAAAGAATTCCATCTCGTTACTTCCCAATTTCTGCCTGTTGCTAAGGTTCTATTTTTTATTCCCTCAAAAATTTTGATCCTGAGTTTTTTTTTTTTGGTTCCTCGGGAAAAAAATTATCTATCCTCTCATTCAGTTTATATCCTGAAGGATTTGTCAGCAATTTTTTTTTTTCCCTTTATCATGAAAAATGTTTTTTTTTTTTCTCGTTGGGAATTTTTTTTTTTAAAAAAAGGTAGAGAACCTGCCTTTCTGCTGGCTGTCATCCAGGTCTATTGCTTGAAAGGAAATCAGTTGGTTAATTGTTAATTATTCGTATTGATAGGTCGCATGTTTCTTCCATGCTTCGACCACCGACTTGGCTAGTTAAGCAAGTTGATTCACAAAACACATGAAAACACAAGCAGCAAGGAAGAATTTGGGAGATGTATGGAACAAGCAAATCATTTGAACACGGAATGAGGTTTTAGAGCAGATCAGTTGGGTAAGTATTTTTAGTTTTACCAAGTTGTACGCACTGCAAGTAATTACAGCTTCAGATTTTGCTGAGAGTGAAAGTGATTGAATTCAAGTTAAAGGTATGAATAAAGAGCTTCGTGAAAAAAAAAAAAAAGAAAAAAGAAAAGGCTACTCCATTACCCATCCGTGCAATACCAAAGCGTCAATTCATTTGAAAATAAAGGTCTACGGTTCATTATCATTTAATTTTGAATCATTTTCCTCTCTGAATCTTTAAATTAAAACTTCGTGCCACTGCGGTGGCAGCCAGTGGTAACGCCATGGCTTCCAACCATGCGACCCAAGTTCGAGTTTTTTAATGGATGCTGAGATTCGATTAAATATCCGCTTTAGATAATCTTACGAATCTACTGCTGACGGTTTGGATGTAGGATCTGAAAGTAGTATTCATCCATTGAATTCGCTCAACGCCAGATCATCTCTCTCCAATCTCATTTTGTTTATCAAAACAAAAAAATTTGAAACTTGAAATTTTTTTACTCAAATTCAATTAAAAAAAATTAAATGTGACTAACCTTTTATTTTTTTTTTTATTTTTTATTTTTTTAATTCTTGGCGGCCACCCAAAATCCGAAGATAAAGCCCAAAAGATTTTATGCCTCGCCTCCTCAAATCCATTCTGGGTTAGAGCTCGGTCTAATTTAAGGTTAGCTTATTGTCAAAGTGAAATTTAGCTGAGCTCAAGCTTATTCAATGTTTGATAAGCCAAACGCTGGTTGTCCTTGGTTTGACAAACTTGTTTGCCATATTTGACAAGAATTATAACAAAGCAGTAGAGCCAAGCATAGATCGGATTCAATTTGATTGAGCGAAATTAAAAATTCATCTGATCGAATCCAATTAGATTGAAAAACTCAATCCACTACTGATCATTTATCATATATAAACCGTTTGAAACAGGTTTGGGTGGATTGTGTTGGTTTGAACTTCAATATCGATCCAATATTGATTTTAAGTCCAATATTGATCTATTTAAATTTATTTATTTTTTTATTAATTTAATATAAAAAATTTAAATCTTATAAGTTATAAATTTTATGCTTATTTTTGAATATGTATAAAATAAAATAAAAAAAGAGAAATTAATTCATCTAAAAGTAACTACATCTGAAATTTTTATTTTAGAATTGTCTCAAATTGAAATGCTTTCATCAATAATTTAATATTAATATTTTTATGAATCTAAATGGATGCAGAGTATTTTTTAGAATGAAGTATTGAAGCTAAATGATGGTAAAATAAAATGATTTGTAAAATATTATATCAAATTAATTTTATATAAATTAAAAATATAAAAATTGAATCAAATTATAAATAATTAATTTTTTATAAATTTTAATTTAATTTATCTGATTTATATTTTTTAATCGATCAAAATCTATATTTATTGTAACAAATTGGATGATTTTTTGAATTTTGATTATTTACTCAGCCCTGCGAGGCAGGCTTACTCGTGCTCGGCTCATTTACGTATTTATGGTTGCCCGATAAACCGATTCTGCACCCGCTTCATCTCATTCCGGTTCCCAGCCCTTTGAAACCATCAACCATGCTTTCTTTACCACCCTCCCACTTCCTACGGGACATTTCCTGGGTACCTTCTCTCTCATTCTCTGCTCTTATCATCACAAAGCAATATTCTTCTATTTCCTTAGTCTGAGTTAAAACCTTGTTCCCCTTGCACAGCTCCAGAGCCCTCCCTTCGGCAATCCCGGTCGTGAGCAGCGTTTGGTGCCGAGTAGGAGGAAGCCCCATATCTCCCTCGTCAGTCCCCTCTGCCCTATCTCTTCGTTGCTTTCTATTCTTTTATTTCTGCTCTTTTCGTAGTTACAAGTTATGATTTCCCGCTGTCGAGCTGTTTTGGTGCCCGTTGCCATGAAATTTCTCGAGCCCGGGCGAATTAGCATCAAGTGTTTGTGGAAATGCTCGTCGCAATGAAATGTCCTTGTTCTCCCATCAATCATGTCAAGATTTGCTGTCGCAACTTTCATTTTTTTAGGACTTTTTCAGTAATCTGTTGAACTTCTTTTTAGAAGCAGTTCGATAAGAATAGAAGCAATTAAGATGTCGATGGAGCGAGTGGAATTTGTCAACATAGTTGTGTACTTCCCCAGCGACAAAGTAGATAGCCACCAGGACTATAAACCACCTCGATGCTCAGAAAGTACCCAAAGAGCTACTTCATTGTCATTGCTGCTTGATAGAGTGAATGTGGCTGGTATATCTCTAGCATAGATCATGTTGTTGGCATAGTGTCGAAGAATGTGAGAGGTCGTGAGTTAACATGTGAATAAACATGGTGGTGTGGCTTCTATCTTTATGCATCTATGTTGTGTGTTTAACTTAGTAGCCTATTATCTAATGAGAAATTTTACTATTTGGATGCAACCAGTGTACCTTAGCGTTGTAAAATTGGTACACATGAAGTGCCTAGAAGCTTTTATCAACTGCTAAAGCATCACAGTGATGTCCTATTTTATCACTGGTATTCCAATGAAGGCAATTCTATCTGCTGGATGTTAACCAAGGCAATTTTATGATTCTTAATGATCATGCAATTTTCAGCACAATTTATTCATGCAGCATGCATATATTTATTTTCTCAGTGAAAGCATGTCACTATACTTCAGACCTGGATAAAAAATGTAATGCTGTGCATGCTTCAAAACTTTCTTGCAGGAAAACATCACAAGGTCTTCAAGCAAGCTATGGGCAACCTCATTGGATGCCCAAAGAACATCATGTGCTCAGGATCTCCTCGCCAATTCTCCAACAGCAACCCAAGGAAGTACTGCTCCTCTAGTTCAAGCACTACAATCGACTGCAGAACAAGATGTTGCATGTTTTCACTTCCCTGGACATAACAGAGGGAAAGCAGCCCCATCCTTGATGTCTAAAGTTACTGGGATGGAAACCTTTGTACATGACCTACCCGACCTTCCCGAGCTTGATGATCTGTTCTCTCCAAAGGGTGTAATTCTAGATGCCCAGATGCAAGCTGCAAAACTATTTGGGGCATCTGAGACGTGGTTTCTTGTTGGAGGCACCACCTGTGGCATCCAAGCATCAATAATGGCCACTTGTTCCCCTGGAGAAACACTTATTCTTCCTCGGAATTCTCATATTTCTGCAACATCTGGTTTGATTTTGTCTGGTGCAATACCAAAGTACATCATGCCAGAGTATAATTCTCATTGGGACATTGCTGGTGGAATAACACCATCACAGGTCGAGACAGCAGTGAAAGAGTTGGAGGAAGAAGGAAAAACAGCAGCTGCAGTTCTGGTAACATCTCCAACTTACCATGGCATATGCAGCAATGTGAGTGAAATAACAAACTTCTGTCACTCCCGCGATATACCGGTTATAGTTGACGAAGCGCACGGTGCTCATTTTGGCTTTCACACCGAGTTTCCAAGCACTGCACTCGAACAAGGTGCTGACCTAGTTGTGCAATCTACGCACAAGGTTCTGTGTTCTCTCACCCAGTCATCTATGTTGCACATGTCAGGGAATCTTATAGACAGGGAAAGGATAAGTAGATGTCTTCAAACCCTACAGAGCTCCAGCCCAAGTTATCTTCTTCTTGCATCATTGGATGCTGCAAGAGCTCAGCTAAGTGACAATCCAGAGACTATTTTTAACCAAGCCATGGACTTGTCCTTGGAAACTTGCCACCAAGTCAGGGCAATTCCAGGTGTCTCCGTGTTGGATTTAACAAACTTTATCTCTGGCTTTCCTTCCATCGACCCTTTGCGCATCACTCTTGGTGTTTCACAGCTTGGTATATCAGGCTATGTGGCGGATGAGATATTATGCGAACGACATCATGTAATACCCGAGATGGTAGGGAGTCGGTCATTAACATTTGCCATCAACTTGGGGACTCGCAGGGAGGATGTTCAAAGGCTTGTTTCGGGAATAAAGTTTTTATCAGAAAATATCTCCAGGGAAAATGAGTTAGAATTTAATATGGAGGATAGTGGCTATGAACCTTTTTCTAGTATAACTATGAGAATGAGTCCTAGGGAGGCATTTTTTGCCAAGAAGAGGAAGGTCGATATTGGAGAAAGCCTTGGGCAGATATGTGGAGAACTACTCTGTCCATATCCACCTGGTATTCCACTACTAGTTCCTGGTGAAGTTATAACTGAGGAAGCTATACAGTATCTGTTGGATGCAAGAAGGATGGGTACTGAAATCAGTGGAGCATCTGATCATCAACTATCTTCCATACTTGTGTGCAACGTATAACTGAACAGTTAATTTTTTATTAAGATTCTCTCTTTGGGATTGTCCCTCTCATTTTGGCTTGAAGAGCGAGCAGGATAAGGTTAAGAATGGAGGAGAGCCATCTAGGACAAAGCTTAAAAATGAAGAAAATGGACTGAGATGAGTTAAAAGATTAGTAAGTGGTGGACTGAATTCCAGCTAACTTGCTATGCATGGTCACGAAGTTCGATGCCAAAAAATGACAATAATGGAGTTGTAGAGCCCAATTCACAAAACAAAGTTCAAATCAGTTAAAACATCTAATTTCTCTCTTTAGTTTCTTCTGATTTTCTTTTTCTTTTTCTTTTTTTGGGTTGGTTTTGGGGGGGGTGGGGTTGGGTTAAACAAGGGAGTCTTCTGATTATGACTTTGCTTTTACATGGTTCAATATTAAAATGTTTGGATTTGTATTTCTCTTTGACATGACAAATGCTGCTCTCCATTGTTTTTTTTTTTTTTAATAAAAAAATAGAAAAGGAGGATTGGGACGTCCACCTTAAGTAGGCTTTACTGAAGTTGTATAAGAGAGCCTTTAAGTGGTGTTCTCCATTGTTTTTTGTTATCTCATTTCCCAACTTTTATTTCATTGCAGTGGAAATTAATGCACCTATAGCTTCTATATCTAAGTGGTCTCATGAATGAATCCTTTTGACGAAATCTTCTCCTAGGAGATCTATTAGTGATGATGTACAGCTTGAATGCTCATAGCTTTATGCACTCTCTCCCTGTTTAAGCCCTCCCAGCAGCAGGCTTTTAAGATGGTCTTCTAGTCCAGTTTCTTTTCAGCCATGTCCTTCTATAAGTTAGCTTCTATAGAAGGATTATCTTTTGTGGATTTTATGTAACTTTTCTATGAGAGATATTAACCAAGAAGTACTTCATTTCAGCCTCCTATCTTCTTGTTAGTGGCTGTTGAGGGAGATATATCATTGAACATCATGTTTGAAGAATTTAATTAATTTAAACATATTCCTAAAGTGAACATTTTTTCCCCCTATAACGGACAAGCTATTTTGTGAATATGTACACTCTCCTCGTACAACAGTTATGATTTCCTCATGCAAAGTTTACCTTGCAGATTTTTTACCTTTCTTTTTTCCTCTTTTTTCTTTTTTTTTTTTTGTGAGATTAGAAGGGGCTGATCCCCACCTTTTTTGCTTTATACTTCACTCTTTGGGGTTGGATTCCAACCAAAATTGAAACCCCACCTTTTGGCAGGGAGCGAAATCATCCAAGCAAAGTACCAAGCGGTCAATCTTTTTCCTTTTATCTCATACAATTTACACTCTCAAAAAGCATGGTCCAATGTAGCAGTTGTTATATAGTGTTATGATAGCCGTTATGACAGGTTTGCCCTACTCCATTTTACTATATATAATTACTTGGAAAAAGATAACAATGGTCATAGCAGGTCATTTAGAGTCGTATAAGGGCTTTTTAAAACACAAAAAAGGGCATTTTTTTAATCATTTTCTTTGTTCCCCAATGAAATAATTATTTGTTTTTCAAATTTATTCTTTTATACTTCTCTTTGAAAAGGTTTGCACCATGTAAAAGAATACTTTTCTAATTTGTGGACAATGATTTGGACAACAATGATGTCATTTTACATTATTATCTATAATTGTTCATTATAATATGGATATGATGTCCATCATAAACATTATGTTTTAATATTAAATAACTCAAAACCAAGCAATATTGGGCAAACATAGGCAATTATAACTGTTATAGCAGTCAAAAAATATCAGTAAATTGTATGTATACTATATGATATATTATATAAATATATACGACTTTTGTCTAGACAAACTTGATACTAATTTATATCAGTAAATTTAATTATTGTAAAAAAAAATTTTAATTGTTTGATTTCTTTGTAACCAATAAAATGTTTACAAATCATTTATGGAGTGTTTGGTTAAGGAAAGTTATGGTCTAGAATCGGAATGAAAATGAATGGTTCTTATTTCAACTATGTTTGATAGGAAGGAATCCTATTCCGATTCTGATTTCGGGAGGAAATGAGAATGGTCCAATCTATCTAAAATTCAATCATTATTATTTTGAAAGATTTAAATTTTTATTTTAATTTTGATTCAAAATCATGAATCAAATGCTCCAAAAAAATTTAGCTTTGAGCCTAATTTTTGATTCTCATCTTGATTTCAATTCCCTAACCAAATACCCCTTGGTTCAAGGGGCGGCGCTCTTCCTCACAAATGCACTGGACATCAGTTAGCGAACCCTTTATTCTATTATTATTCTTTTTATTGTAGACTTAAAGCCACCTTCGTCATACTCTTCGCCCGTCCGGCGGACGGGCTGATTTCGCCCGGGAAATCCCGTATGCCACCGTTGAAGAAGGCAATCACCAACATTTTGAATTTCCCGCGCTCCCGCTCAATCGCTGCCCTCTCCTCCACACCACTTTCTCGCTCTCCAACCCAAAGCCTCACCTCGGTCCTCCAAAATGCACCTCCCCCTGCCGACACCACCCATTCTCCTCTCCCCCCTCTTCCATCTCCCATGGAGGACCCTCGGAGAGCTTTTCTCCATCTGCTTAAAGATTCCTCCAGAACCACAACCACCCTTTCCGATGTCGAGCTTCTCCACTCCAGAGCAATTAAGGTAGGTCTAGCTCGAGATGGGCAGGTCGGCGCAGGGCTTCTTAATCTCTATGCTAAGTGCAACTGTTTAGATCTTGCGCACAAGTTGTTCGTGGAAATCCGTGAAAGAGATGTGTTCGCATGGACTATTCTAATCTCGGGTTTCTCTCGAAATGAAGAGTATGAAACGGCGCTCAGTCTTTTTATGCGCATGCTAACTGAGGGGGTTTTGCCGAATTGCTTTACTCTTGCTAGTGTTCTGAAGTGTTGCGGGGGCTTTAATAGTCTCCAAATGGGTAAGGGGATCCATGGATGGCTTATGAGGAATGGGGTTCGACTGGATGTCGTGTTGCAGAATTCGATTCTTGACTTCTATGCCAAATGTGGGACCTTTGAATATGTGGAGAGAATTTTTGAAATGATGAATGAGAGGGACACTGTTTCATGGAATATTATGATTGGTGCTCATTTACAGAATGGAGATATTGATGGATCAATGAAAATGTTTAAGATGTCACCCCTTCATGATGTCTCGAGTTGGAACACCATTATTAATGGGCAAATGGAGAACAGGTTGGATATGAATGCCCTCCAACTTCTCTATCACATGGTGGAGATTGGGCCTAAGTTTAATCTGTTCACTTTCTCTATGGCATTGATATTAGCTGGTAAATTAGCTTTGCTGGAATTAGGAAGGCAGCTTCATGGCCAAATAGTAAGATTGGGTTGTGAGCATGATGCATTTGTTAGGAATTCACTCATAGATATGTACTGCAAGTGTGGCAAAACTGAAGTTTCATCAATCATTTTCAATAGTTCATCCCAGTGTGTTGATGGTCTAATGCCGAAAACCATTTCATGGAGTTCTATGGTTGCTGGGTATGTGCAAAATGGAAGGGGTGAAGAAGCACTGGTGCTCTTCTGCAGGATGTTTCGTGAAGGAATCAAGGTGGACCTATTCACTCTTACCAGCATCACTGCAGCTTGTTCTGATGCTGGAATCTTAGAGGAAGGCAGGCAGGTGCATGCCTGTGTTGAAAAACTTGGCCATGGATTTGACACCTTTCTGGCATCGGCTATCACCGACATGTATGCTAAATGTGGTAGCTTGGAAGATGCCCGTAAAATTTTTAACAGCTTTCATAGTCGAAATGTTGTGCTGTGGACTTCAATAATAGGCTCTTATGCTTCGCATGGACAGGGGAAGGAGGCCATTCAGCTTTTTGAAAGCATGCTGCAGGATAAGATAATGCCAAATGAGATAACCTTTGTGGGTGTTTTGTCGGCATGTAGCCATGGTGGTTTGGTTGAAGAAGGCTATAACTATTTCAGATTGATGCAAGAAGATCATGGCATAGTTCCGGATATCGAACACTACACTTGTATGGTTGATCTCCTTGGTCGGGCTGGTTTGCTTGAGAAGGCAAAAGACTTTATTCATGAAAACAACATCAGCCATCACACTGTTGTCTGGAGAGCATTGTTATCAGCTTGTCGAGTTCACAACCATATAGAAATGGCAATATGGACGTCTGAACAACTGGTTCGACTTGAACCATGTGATCCTGGATCTTATATATTGCTATCAAATATACATGCCACCAAAAGGAAATGGGGGGAGGCTTCCAAGCTGAGGAACTTGATGCAAGAGAGAGGGGTCAGAAAACAACCAGGTCGATCTTGGATTCAGTTGAAGAACAAGATTCACACATTTGTGGCGGGAGATAGGTCACATCCCCAAGCAGATGAGGTATACTCTTACTTGGAGTGCTTAATTGGGAGATTGAAGGTATTAGGGTATTCAAGTAGAACAGACTTGGTTCTCCATGATGTGGAAGAAGAACAAAAAGAATCAGCTCTAAATTACCATAGTGAGAAGCTTGCCATTGCTTATGGATCATTAGCACTCCTGATGGATCGCCTTTAAGGGTCATGAAGAATCTGCGTATTTGTGTAGACTGTCATGAGGCTATCAAATATATTTGTCAAGCCACAGGCAGGGAGATCATTGTTCGAGATTCTCACCGATTTCATCATTTTAAGGATGGCAAATGCTCATGTGGGGATTACTGGTGAATGGAGGTTGCATGTTATACCTGGCAGAGCTTGCCATCAAGATACTAGAAGTTTTTGTAGTGGACTGACCTCTTTAAACCAAAAGAGGTATGTGCTCTCAAAACTACCATAATTTGATGGAATACCGAATGGAAATACTAAATTGTTTATTTGATGCCATTCAGCTTTTCATTTATAAGATTCCGGGGAATGCAGTTTTTGCACCTTGGGCCACTGTTAGTGGGATTTCCAGTCTTAAATGCGGTGAATTTATGCCGGTACTATGTGTAATAATTATGATTATACTTTGGCCAGTGCAAATATTTTTAGTAACTTTTCAGCATTGCTTTTGACATCTGTCTCCATTGGTTCTGTCTAGTTGCTGTGGAATTTATTTTTTATTTTTTTTCCACAAAATTTTTTTCTAGATTTCAAGTAATCTTTCACCATCAAAGTTCGCTTAATAACTGAGTCACAGAAAAGTCCATACTTCGAAGAAAAGGAAATCTCACCTAGTGTCTGTATGTCCGAAACAGTTTCATACTAATTTGCTGCACTGCTGATTCCAATGTTCTGCTCGACTCTTCTACATTGTTGTTGTAGTTACCTTTTATGTAGTACTGTAAGCCATATTTTTTGTACAAATTATATCCACGGGGAAAATGTCATAAAAGAGTAGTTGGATATAGGAGGAATTCCGAAGCAAACAGAAAAAAAAAAATACCCAACTCTATTTGGAGACAGATTATCAGATACAGTTTATGGCTATGGCCCAAGTGGTAACAGTGATCATTTGAAGTCTTTATACGACTTCCACTTCTACTTGTTCCTGTCTCAATCACAGATCATTCCAGCACCCATTCTCCTTGAAGTTTAAGACTCAGTAGTGGCTTTAATTTAGTGCTTCGGTGTCGTATTTTAAAAGCTTCACTTGCTGTCAACTATGGAGTAATTTGTCAAACGTAATGAGGTGGTGGTAAAGGTGAATTGCAGTCCATGGAAGCAAGCTAAATCTTTAGTTCTGTACTTTAAAGGACCGCAACAGGAATCGTAGATGCCTTCACTAGATTTGGGAGGAGGTATTCTTCATGATGACAATACTTCTTTCTAGTGCGATAGCTATCATCAGTAAGTGTCATCACCCATCTATCATTTCATCATGTTACCAACCATTCTTGTTCTGGAAGCTTTTGACTGCATGGTTTTATCTCAAGCTGATAAAACTATGAGAGCAACATGTATTTGATTTTGTACAAAGTAGCACCAACTAGCCTGGCAAGTAAACGTCTATTTATCCTGTATGAAATTGACAAATCTTTAGGTTCGTGTTCTATAGTTTCTCTATCCTGTTGTGCTTGTTAATTGCGATCTGCCCTGAATTAATATGTTAAATTTCTTGCACTTTACTCTTAGACTAATCTTAGTTCTTAATTTAATAGTTGTAAGCTGGGAAAAGCAAAGTACAAATGTGTCTTAACACGATGCCTTTATGTTCAAGGGAGGTATAAAATAGAAGATCCTGCATGATAGAGGGAGTAGTAAGAGAAGTTTCTCAGAACACACAAAAAGTAGTTGGTGGCCTCAAGGTGCCCTGCAAATTGGATAGCAATCAGCAAAAAGTGGGTACCAAAACCAACCAACCCACCCACTCCATAATATCTCCTCCCTCTCTGCCTTCCCTCACCAAACTTGAGTTACTCCTATCTGTGAAATCATTCAGACTTGCTAACAAAGTCAACACCACCCAATATAACAAATTTGCTTGCACTTCATTTCTTTCATGCCATAACCACCCTTTTCTTTCTCTTTACCTCCTACCTCCCACTTTACCATCTCCTCTGTTCCATTCATGAGGCAATGAGAGACCGAAGGATGGAGAGGCTTGTCATCCTTCCTTCTCCATGGGCTGTGTTTCTCAATCGAGCATTGCAGTTTGCGAAAGCCAACCAAAGAAAGCACAACTAGAGCCAACTCCATCAAGACCAAGTAAAACTCTTCTTTCTTAGTACTTATTAAGAGATCTAGCAGAGGTATTTGTTCGGTCTGCTCTCTTATCTGTTTGTTCCTTTGGAAGGTGGAGAAGGTGAAAGCCAATCTGGTGGAAAGACGAAGGGCTCATTTGGGCTTCTCCCACTTCCTCGGCCTAACGTCTCTGTGGGGTTTCATAAGCTGATCAAGAGCTTCAAGGGCTTATCTCAACTGTTTGTAATATACAAAGAGGATGATGAGGAGATGGAGATTGGATTCCCAACTGATGTGCAGCATGTGTCCCATGTAGGATGGGATGGGTTCAACAATGTCTGGGATAAAGCTCCAGAGTTCCTCTCTCTGCCATCCCTCTCATTGAGGCAGCTTGAGCTGGCCATGGCAGTCCAGGGTGGCGCCCCTCCATCCCATGGTCCTCCTGGGGCTTGACCATGGTGAGGTGTAGCTGCCTTGTTCTTTTCTTTGGTTCTTGTTGTTGCTTGCTATCCCTTTGTTGATGGTGATGAGAGGTGCATGTGAACTTGTATAGATTGTTTTAATATGGGAATCTTTAGCATTTTCTAGTTCTTTTTGTATGCATGTGAGAGCTTGGTTTGTTCAGAGTACAATAAGAATGATACTAAGGCTTGTGACCACAAGTCATAACCACTTGGATGAATGGGGAAATTTCATGCCACCTAGAAGGGGCAGCATCTTTTTTGAAGTTCACATGATTTGACAGCCCACCAAAACCTCTCCCATTGTTTATGATTTTAGATTAAATAGGTACAAAATAAGAAGACCCAATCTTGTTTCCATGCACATATAAAGTCTTTGTCCTTTGTCCTAAGAGAATGTACAAGGTTCAATCAATTTTTTCCCATTACAAAGCAATCCACAAGTTTTAAAACAAGTTTGGCGTAATAGCTTGTAGTGGTGCTTATTTTTTGGTAGGCAGAACCCAACAAACCTTACAGCATCTTGCGTCACTCTCTTGTGATACGAAGGAAAATGAAGTCACGTGACAATTCAGTGGTTTACTAGGGGAATTATTTCGGCTGTAGGGCAGCCTATGTGGCAAAATTTTGTAATGGATGTAAACGATTTTGTATCTTAGCTACCATAGTATGTACAAAAATTCTAATTGCTCTCCTAATAAGCTAGGAAAAAAAAATACTTAAATCTCTTTGTTTATATCCCATCAAATAGAATTTAAGATTTCCATTTGTTGTGGCGGTCTCCAACATTCCAACGAGACTAACTGATGAGTACAATTTAGCTCTTGTTGATCGGTTTATTCAGGAAAGGCTCGGCCTGGTTGGATTCTTCATGATCTGGGCTGACTCCCTGCCTCGCACACACGTGGGCCAATATTTCACCCTCACTTGCATAATAGTTGTCTACGATGGTCGTGCATGATATAGGCATGAAAGATTTGAGCCCATTACCAAATACCACCAATCAACTCTTCGAATTCGAGTAATCGATGACAGTCTCTTCTCTACATAAAGAGAAAAGAAGGGATTTTCAAATAAGTTCTCATATACAAAATAACCACTCTATATTCTTATTCTCTTTCTTCCGACTGTCTCTAGGCTTTAGCTGACTTAAACATCGAAGAATCCTCCATCAGATAATTTTGGCCAGTAGACTTTCTTTTAGTTGTAGATCATTCTGAAGGAAGGTGTCATTCTTCGGTTCGGCTCTAGCCGACCACCTCCAGCTCGATCATATATTGATCTTGACCTGGGGCTTTGCGGCAACACCATCTGTAGCATTTTGTAGCTTGAAAGAATTGAAAGATCGATTGGTCAAACATTTGGATTGTAAAATCACCATCTTCAAGCTAAATTCTTTTGAAGAGGTGCTTTCCGATCTCATTTGCATGGTTCTTTGCTTCATGATAGCTTAATGTTGGTGTTATTTTGTTGCATAGTATTGTCTTTGGGAAACCATCATTCTTTTTTTTAATATGTATAGCTTTCCTAATATCAAGACAACTCTTCACCTGTAACATGGCCATCCCTATCGGGTGCTTAATTATAGGGGTGAAAATGGATTGGTTAATATCCATTTAGATATGTTTTCATATCTGAATCTATTCGAATATATATAGAAATTTGAGCATACGACTAATATCTGTATATATATCCATATCTATAAAAAAAAAATGAATATGAATATGGATAGACAACTATTCAGTCAGTATCTGAATATTCGATTCTGTTTATAATTTATTTAATTTTATATGTCACACATGAACATAGAAATATATAATCATATTAATATACTATTAATTTGATTTATGATCCATATAGTAATATCTTTGATTTTATTGTCATAAATTTTAGATATTCGACTTATATCCATATTTATAACCATACGTCTAGTATTCAACTTGTATCCATATCCATTTATAATAAATATGGACATGAATTTTTGTATCTGACTAATATATCCATATCTATATCTTATTGTAAAATAAAACAAATATAGATATGAATATACTGATATCTGATCCGTATTCAATCCGATTTCAACCATACTTAAGTGGTAAAATATGTTATGCTTGCGAAGCTTATATGGATTCAGCTAGATTTTTAATAATAAAGAATTTTACAGCATATCAAATTTATTTCTTAAGCTTAAGTGGCCAGCATGGTCTTCTTTTTAAGACTATCCACTATTGTTAGGGATGGCAATAAGTTTGGTATGGACCGTATTGACCAATATCTAAATCAATTCTGCAATTAAAAATTACATATTCGTACCTACTTTGTATCCATCCCGATTGGGTTGGATCAAGTAAAGTAGTTGGTTCGAATCAAATTAGGTAGATAAGACGGAATAGGTCAAGTAAAGAACTTATTATGCAAATATGCTAAAATAATTATTACTTTACAAAGAAGGATTTAGATTAAGATTATATTGGATCGGATTCAGTATGGGGCATACTATTACCCATACCAAATCCAAACCTATTTTGGATATGTTATCTGCGATCCATACCCATCACATAGTCTAAAAGGGCCAGATAAAATCTATCCCATTCGGGGTAGGTTAGATTAGGTATCATGTGGGTTGGCTACAATTGCCACCTCCAAGTACAATTTAAGGATTTTTTTTCCTCGCACAAATTTAAAAAAATAAGGAAATATCCTTGCAAAAGCTATGGCTTATCCTAAAAATTTTGGTTATTGGCATTCGGTTCTGTCTTTGATAGGCCTAGCCCATCATAAATTTCAATAAAAGCATGAAATTGGCTAAACATTTGCTGATGCAGCAGCAGAAAATTTAGATGGGTCTTTATGGAAAATAAAGATATCTGAAGTTCTTAATTTTTGCTGAAGTTCTTAATTTGCTAGGAACAACAATGCTCCATGCAATCTAGAAATCTCTAACTTCCCCAACGATAAGATGGCATTTTAGCTACACATCTCAAGTTCTTTTGCTTTCAGATTCTCCAACTTGATTGCAGCAACTAGCACATCCCAACAAAACGTTCACGGTTTGAATTTAAACACTTTCACATGAGGATTATTTTGAATGAATGCTTCCAAGAGTCAGCTAATGCAATTTTGATTTGCTTTGACTTTAAACTTTATTACGTATGAAACCATAAAAATGCAAAACAATCAATTCAACAGGTCAATTGCAGGTGGTTCAAATACATGCAATGGAACCCACCAAGCGTTTGAGGAACAAAGGAAGTATATTCATGCAACGAACATGAATTTATTTTCTAGTAGAAGCTTTGAATTCAGAAACAAATGAAGGGGAAAGAAATCTACTTGCTGGGTGAAATAATTATATCAGTTAAATGTCACACCAGCTTCTCAATTAACAGGCATAATTAAAGCGTATTGCAGAGATCTATTGTATTTTAAGGAATTTAAAGCTTTAGACTAGCCAGAATTTGCATGAAATCCAAGGTGACAATGATCCATATCTAGTGATCCCATTGCATGAATGATTGAAAAGGATCACATAAATCATTGGGGATCAACAGGACCTCACTAGAGATGTCTATGGTGTTTGGTTTAATGTTTGGTTCAACATATCTGCCTTTGATTTTTGTTAAAAGCTTGTAATGGACATAACTCATTTCATTTTGACATCCAAATATGGTGTTCTTTCCGTAAAATTTTAGTCACAATGAGTTGAGGTTTTTTTTTTTTTTTTTTCCTCCGTGGATCGGGGCTAGTCCACTCCAAAGCTATTCTTAAATATTTTTGAATATATACTTGACCCAATCTATAATTCTTTAATTTTATTGGTTGTATTGGTCCAATCCGTGAATGTAATAAAATATTTGATCCAATTATCCAAATGGGCTTAAGTTTCGTAGCCTCCAGCCAACATGCATGGCATTGGCTTCCTTTCCCTGCTGCTTGGCCCCAAAAAGTCTAAGTGAAATTCTTTATACACCACAAGGAGTATAAAAAATCCACATGAAATGCACCATCTCATCCGATTGATCTACATAGTCACTACTTTTCAACATGCATTTAATACCTATATGTAGACTTTTTCATTTAAAAATTTTATATGACGAAAATATCCTTATCTTTGAAAAAATTATGATATTTTATATCCATATTATGACATCCTGCGTTCATAATATACACAGGATGTCATAATTTTTTCTAAAGAACAGAAACATTTTCGTCATTCAAAATTTTCAAATAAAAAAATCATCTGCAAGTATTAAATGTGTGTTGGAAAATTGTTGGATAAAAATACTCTTATCATATTATAATATCTTAGATCATATTATGACATCTTGAACTATATTACGTCATAGAATGTCATAATTTTTTCTAAAAGACGGAGATATTTTCATCATATAAGATTTTTAAATGAAAAAATTGATCTATAGATATTAAATATATATTAAAAAATAATGACTATATTGATCAATTGAATGAGGTAGTGCACTCCTTCTAAGATTTTCTACACCATCCATGATGCACAAAGAATTTCTCAAAGTCTCAGTTTTCAGGATGGCTGACCGGGCATTTCCCTTTTGCTGAAGCCAACGTACGTTCCACAAGGCCTTCAGAAATCCGTGAACAAAGCTATAATAAGATTATTGCCTAAATCTGTCACGGTCAATTAACTCTACAAACTAAGTTAACAGAAAATAAGAGATGCTTCAACTTGCAGAAGTAGGAGATGGTTGTGTACCATGGCAAGTTAGGTTGCACTTTTTTGTTTTAACCCACCTTCATTGGATCAGCTACCGCATACATAGTGATTCCACCTTGGAAAGAAATTCAGCTCCAATTAGGAGGGTTTAATTTCATTAGCGTAAAACCTAGTACTATATCTAGTTTGGTTATCTCTTTCTAGTTATATACATTTGCTAAAAATGTAGTGTTCAATTTTTATATGTTTAATTTCCAAATACAGGTGTTTCAAGTAACGGAGATTGGAGGAAGAAATTCTCTTTTTCAAGATTATGTCTATGCCAGTGCTTTGATTTCCCTCGCATGGATAATGAATATTTTGAAAAACTTATCTAATTATGTATTATTTTAGGGTAGATTATTTTGTTAATACTCTTTCTTTAGAAGATGACAAAGCAAATGAGATACTAGCTCATTAATATAGAACACCTGATCCTAAACCCTATTCTAAATCACCCCCAATCACTTTAATATCTAATCCCTCGTAAATAAGGATAGCAATCGAGTAATTGGATAAGATCAGGTTGGATTAGGTCAGATAAAAAATTTATCAATCTGAATTTGATTTATTTATTAAATAAGTTAAAAATTCAGGTTAAATCAGTATTGTTTATTAAATTAGATAACCCAACTCGACTTGCATAACTATTTATTAAATAGGTGAGTCAGATCAAATGGTTTAAACAGATTAAATAGATTTTAACAAATTAAATAGTTTAAACTTTTAAGAAATAGGATCCTCTAGATCTCAAATAAAACTTTTACGGTCCGTTATTTGGAGGGTAAAAAACTTATCCGATAATCTATATTTTTTAAGTATTTTTTGACCATATTTAGATAGAAAAATAATTTATCTATATTCTTTTGTACATTGAAAAATAACTCTGGAATCCATTCCATATTCTTTTGCATTATTACTTTTCTAAAATAAGTTATTAAGATCTATCATATTTTCATAATACTTTTTATTATATAAAGGTTATTATATATAATAAAATATAATATAATATATTATATTATAAATAATATAATATAATATAGATATTATATTATATTATAAAATATATTATATATTATATATTATTTATATTTATATTATATTATATTATTATATATTATTATAGGGTATAGATATTTTAGAAATAAAATAAAAAAAATTATCTTCTCAGTTGATGGAACAATGACTTATCCAACTCTTAGGTAGATAAGACTTGGCTGATTTCATAGTAAATGCTATCTATAGAAAAATAATTTATCATATAAAAAGTATAAGAATTTAGATAAATTGGTCAATAGGAAAGTTAGTCGTTTACTCATCAAAGAATGATCCTTGAGAAATAGACTTTGTTGTTATCATAGGATCCTTAGTGTCCTATTCAATTCTATTTATAATGTGAACATTCCCACCAAGATAGCTAAAGAACTATAGGATGCCCTGGAAGCCAAGTATAAAAGGATGATGCCAGTCTGGATTGGTTTACTATACCCAAGTTCCACAATTATGCCATAGTAGAATCCAAACCTATTAGTATCCAGATCCATTAATTCCAAGATCTCCTTAGAAAAGCTGAATCGATCGAATGTAAATTTTTTAAGATATAAAGTTTAAGCCATGACTGACTCTCTCCCTCCATCTTGATCCAACTTCTCATGAGAGTTAAATCATAAGCAAGGCTACAAAACCCTAGTGAAGGTCATAAACTCCATTAGAATTGGAGAAGGGAATCTACTTAAGCTAAAGAATAAATCAAATTTTGGACTTAAGATCAAGTTGATTGAATCCAATCAGAGCCAAATCAAATTAAGGGAAAAACTTCAAAAAGATAAGAATGAGATCTTTCTACTTCATGTGTGGGTAAACCAACCATGAGGTAGAACTAACGAGCCCTCAACTGGAAAAATCTTCGTGTGTGGCCTAAGTTGGAATCCTAGAAAAGATCAGGATACATATATATCCTTGACATATTGAAATGACTGTCATTATTGGTATTAAACCAATAGCGTGGGAAGAAATTTTTATTGATAAAAAAGAAGAATCTACTTCAACCGATACCTAGCCGTAAATGATGGATACTAGGCATTGTGCATATCGATCCATTCTTTCTATATAAACCTTTGTGAGAATTCATAAAGTTTCAGTAGATCTTTCGCTTCCAGGATAAATTCGCCTGCTTGTGTCTTAAAAATATAAAGACTAAGCCACTACGGAAAAGTGCAATCAAACCTCAAGTCACTATGGTTGAATATGGTATGGGAAGTTCTTTTGGGTTGGATGCTCTAAACCCCTCAATAAGACCTCATTCTTTCATCTTGAGATTAGTGGCTTAGTTTTGGAGCTAATGTTCATATTTGTTTTGATCGCTTCTAGTTCTCTACCTTTCATGGATTATGTGGAGGTGCAATGCTTGAGAACAATGCAGCAGTATATGTATCAATAAAAGGTCTAGTGGACTTAAAGATGATATTTGAAAAATCCTGATCCTCCACGAAGTGCTGGATATCCTTAAGATTAGGAAAAAGTAGATTAGAGGATCTTTTCTTGCACCTAAGGTTTACAAAATCATACTAGAATCCAATAAACTTGTAATCACTCATAACAATAAGTTTCTGGGAAAGGCTTTATATCTAAAGGTCCATTTAAGCTAAGTCTATAGCTCCTCCAATCTTTGATGAAGGCCTATTCGAGCTGGCAAGATGCAGGCTCATCCGATAGAATTGTCTTGAGATTGGTGACATTTTCAGACAGATCGAGGGGGTGGAGACGGACATTGTGGAGCTTCAGGGGAGAGAAGATTAGGAGGGAGGCCTCGGGGAGCCTGATCTAAAAGAGCTTTGTTACAAGCTCTCTGAGCGCTACTCTTTGTTGGATAGTAAGAGACATTGTGGATGCAATGGTTCATGATGCAGTGGATTAGAAAGGATAATCAAAACATCAAATTTTTTTTATCAACCAATGATGGTCTGGAGGTCTACCAATCGCACTAGACACCTAAGAGAGAGTGATGGTAGAGTGGTGGAGGACAATGATGAGATCAGAGGTCAGATCCTATAGTTCTTTAGATCTCACTGGACCACTTTCTTGGGCAGGGATGACCCTCTATAGGGATCCACTCTATGTGCAGTATCTTTAATAAGGAGAATGAGGCTCTGACTCATCTAGTGTTAGCTGAGGAGGTACGTGGAGCCCTTTGATCACTCAAAGAGGATAAAGTCTTGGGGTCAAATGATTTTTTCCCTCTCTTCTTTCATTGGTACTGGCCAATCATCGATGAAGAGGTGATTGAAGTAGTGCAGGTGGTTTTTGAATCCAGAGATATTCCAAAGCAGTGGAAGAGGATGTTGATCATTCTCATCCTGAAGAGACCTGATGCATCGATCTCGAGGTACTTCAAATTGATTAGTTTTTGTACCACTCTCTATAAAGTGTGTGCAAGGGTCCTGGTTAGATGACTGTAGTTGGTTATTCCACACCTAATCAGCTAGGCGTAGGGTGTGTTTGTCAATGGTCGTTGTATCATCGATAACGTCTTACTTATTTAAGAGTTTATACATGACTAGGCTTACGACGAATGAGCTGGAGGTTTTTGTGCCAGACGCTCCATAAGTTTAGCTTTCAGGATAGATTGATCGACTAGATCATAGATTGTATGGAGGCCTCAAATTATGCCATCCTAATCAATGGTACCCCGATGGAGTTCTTTCACTTGATGGGTGGTCGAACCCTCTCTCCCCTTTTCTATTTATTTTATGTCCTGATGCTCTGTCTCATACTCTTTGGGTGGTAATTTAGGGGGCAGAACTGGAACCCTACTGGCTTGCCCCTAAGGCTCAACTGCTCTCATATTTTTTGTTCGCAGATCATTGCTTGCCCATTGGTCGGGTCTTGGTGCAAAATGCAAGGTACTTCGCATCTATAGTTGAGGCCTACTATCGAGCTTCTGACCAGCTCATGAATTGTAGAAGTCTACTACATCTTTAGCACCAAGATGAAGATCTAGGTGAAGTAGGCAATTTGGGATAGACTAGGAATCCTGAGCAAATCGAGACCTTGACCTATCTAGGGGTTCTATCATAGGACGAAGACTTCGAGGGCTGATTGTAGGCCCATGAGCAGTGGGTCTGGGATTGTTTCGAGGGCTGGCAACCAACATCCTCTTCATGATGGGGAGGACTATATTTCTTGTGAGATTAGTTTTGAGTTTCATTTCGGTCTACCTCCTGACGAACACTATTGTGTGTACTCTGAACTTAGGGGTTTGGAGCAGCAATTTTGAAATTTTCTCTGAAACTCCAATAGAATGGTCATGGGCTTCACCTATTTTTTTGGGAGGTGGTCTACCAGCCTATGTAGGATGGAGGCTTAGGATCCAGTCCTTGCTGGTTAGAGGAAGACTATGATTGCCCAATATATAGCTTAACTCCTCACTCAGCCTGTTAGCTTATGGAGTAGAATGATGAAGGCTTGACATGGAGTTTGGAGCCAGGGGTCCCAGATCTGTATTGATCATAGTTGCTCCTTCATCTGGAGGAAGATTTGTATCTACGTCCTTGCAGTATGCTAGGTCAGATGGCTGATTGGTGACAGAACTTTGGTTGATGTGAGTCAAGATGATTGGATTTCTAGCCTCTCTTATACTAGCCAACCTATGTCAGCATGGAGGTGGATAATGACCTATAGATCCATGATTTGATCACTGACGATGGTAGGGGTTGGAGGGCTCAAGATGTCATCTATCTCTTTAGTGGTCAGCTAGTTGACAGAATTCTTGCTACCCCTATCCCTATCCATCAGAGCCATAATTTAAGGGTGTGAGGCTGATCTTGCTGCCCCAAGGTCCCAATAAGGATCTCGTACTGATAAATAGGCCATGCCAAAGAGAAAGATTGAGGTTGCTTAGATCTAGAGAGTGGTTGTCCATCCAAGATCAGACTCTTCCTCTAGAAGATTATCTACGACTAGCTACCGACTCGAATACTTTTAAGGACAGAGGCATAGAGCTTCCGATTGCCTGCCAATCTGTGGGCTAGAGGATGAGTTGATGGAGCATGCCTTACTTTGTTGTCTGAGGGCATGTTTGATCTGAGGGATGGTGGGTGGCCAGCCTTGGGGGATAGTTAGTGGCTCTTGATTTTTCTCCTTTTGGATGCGATCAGTCAAGTATGATAGAGGGCCACCCCTCTAGTGGCAGATGGTATTTGTCGCCTATCAGATTTGCTGTTTAGGAACAACTTGGTCTTCATGTTGAGGCTATGGTTGCATATCAGGTGCTAGAGAGAGCCTACTATCTTATTGAGGAGTACAACTATTTTGATATTGTAGCTAGTTCTTTGTTGCCCCAAGTTTCTGGGACTCTCTTTTTGTGCATATAGTGATTCGGAAGGTCTTTTGATTTCTGGAGCTCTCTCCTTAGGATTTGTCAAAGTCAATTTTGATGGCAATGTTAAGGATGGCAAAGGTGGTGCAGGCTATGTCATTTGGGGCCTAGATGTCAGACCGCTGGCTACTGGAGGCTCACTCTCTTTGAGCTATTGATCCTCGGAGCGGAGCTCCATGCCGCTTGGACGGACATCATCTACACATGATAGGAGTTGCAGATAGTGAGGATCTTCATTGAGGATGACTCAATGATAATTATTGATTGGATCCAAGATGAAGCAAAGTATCTAAAAGTTCATCTGCTACTCTGTGACATCTAGAGGTCCCTTTGTCATTCCATCGTAATGACTGTTCGAACACCTTTTGGGAGACGAATAGTACTGTGGATTGGATTGCTTCATTTGTTGCCAACAATACTAGAGATTGGATCTGATATCAATGTGACGAATACCTAAAGGTCTTGTGTGATATTTTATATTTTGATTTCTTGAACTATATATAATATATATACTGTACAAAAAAAATAAATAATATATATATATATATATATATATATAATGTTTAAGTAAGATGGAATGTTTGACTCCTATCCTCCACTAAGGCCTTAGGTCGAAACTTGGTTACTTCCTACAAATCCTTTGCACACATCTACATAATATGAAATTGGAGCAGGGTTCATCTTCATTGTATATGAGTTCTCGATGCAAGCACTGTAGGATCAGAGAAGGCTAGTTTGGCTCAAATATTGTTGAGAATAGGGAGCTGTATTGGCTATAAAACCATCAAACTTATCTATAGTTACCCCAAGAGTTGCATTGATTATATTAAAACAAGGAATGTATACATCTAAAAGTAATATCTAAACCATGCTTTTTATAATAGATGGATTATATATGTTGCTACTGAAATCGATCAGGATCGGAAGACGGACACTTGGATACCTCATGCGGTGATGCTAGCGCTGGAGTGACCTGCAAAAAAATTTCAAATCGATGTTGTGACTCCAGCGAGGATCCTCCGAAGCTCAAGTCAGAAAAATAGAGAATAAAAGAGTAGCAACGGGTTCTCTGTGAGAATTCGATTGGACTTATCTGGATCTCGAGGCTTTGATTGTTTATATAGAAGGATGTCGAATAATTGGATTGTTAGCTGTGAGATTGCATGATTCTAAGATTTTCGGACTGTTGAATATGCCAAACTGGATGAGATAATTCAGCCTTAATCGCTCTTCGAGAATAGAGAAGATGGTTACGTCAAATCCTATCTATTCGGGATAGACAGCTATCGCATATGTTGAAGAGATAAGTCGGTTGAGTAGCTCATATATAGATTAGACCTCGAAGACGTCTCAGCTTAGCATGGAGATGGACTTCTCAACTCATACGACAGTCAACGGTCACGTTGATGATCCGAGAACTTGAAATATCTTATGATATAGTGCTAATCCGAGGTGCTCACGGTAATCACTGTAACACTACTCCCCTACTCCTGAGTCTGAGAATCAGATGAAAGGAATACTCCAAAAGTATCTTGGATCCAATGCCACACGCTTCTGCCTTCATGCCTGCCTTCTACATTTAAAGTATGTGACGTCAGTCTAACGTGACTGACATGGATGGACATAATTGATGGGACCACTCAGTTGATGGTCTCTTCAAGGTTTTAATTACTTTGCGGTGGCTTTTCATTTTTTTTCTCCTTTAAATTTGTACTTTGAAGGCATAGGTCGCCACAGATCCGTAGAGGTAGCCACAGATCTTTTTTGTGCTAATTTTTCATCACAATTTCTTGAAGCAGGATGGATTCACAATGCATAAAGAGACTTGAGCAAATTCTGACTCATAGGAGGTAAGTCATGGTTCTAATTGCTGAAATGAGATCCACAATCGGAGGAGAAGAACATGCCGCTCCTACCATTGAGCCCATGGCCCTACCGTTGGAAGTTGTGATGTATGATTTTTCAGGAGAAGTTTCGATCAACAGGACACTGACGGAGATGGTATCGAAAATAAGCACCAAGGGATGCTCTGAAAAGGATCCGACTGAGATAGTGTAGATGGAGAAGGTGGTCGACAACTCAGAGAAAGATTTGACGACGATGATGGAGACTGGAGGATCTTTGGAGATGGTGACTCCTGCTGGATATTTTCTTGCATCCACTTCTCATGCGGGATCCTCAGATTCGACCCTTCATGCTCCATCCATAGTAAGAGTCTCCAATCCATGATGGAATACTTGAAGAACCTCCTACCGCTAGTTGAGAGATTATTTCTCAATGAACAAATGGGGGAGAAGTGATCTATCGATGCTTTAAGATCCCTTGCACATGTGGACCAATATCTGATGAGCCTCGCTAGTTCCAACCTCGATGTTCTGACGATAGAGAAGGGGAAGATCGACTTGCTAAAGTATTGATTAGAGTATCTAGAGAGGAATGATACTGAGTTGGCCAAAGAGCTCAGCTTTACAGAGGAGGCTCTTTAGGAGGCCCAGGAGTCGATTCTCCATTAGGACGAAGAACTATGGTAGGTCGAAAGACAGATTGAGGTCGTCGAACAATAGAAATTCAAGACTGATAGAAAGATTAAAGATCTGAAGGGCGGATTAGAACCCTTGAGAGACAAAGGTCTGAAGCTGAGAGAGATGGTCACCGGACCCGTGATGATCTGGAGCACTGAAGAGGATACTTAAAGCGAGAAGAGGTTCTCCTTATCTTGAAGCTCACTCTCGAAGGAGCTCCGATGGTGGTCCATCCAAGAGGGCCAGGACCTCCGAAGGGACGAGCCGTGAGGAGAAAGCTCCTTGAGGCGACGGGCGCTCTACTTCGAAGGGGGTTCAGATCTCTCTGGAGCTGCTCTCGGGAGTTCAGAAGATCGGATCGAAAGTGGAGCACTTGAAGAAAGGTTGGAAGAGAAAAAGATAAATCGTAAGCTTCTCTGAGGTGAATTTATAGATCAGAAGATTTTACTCAAATATGCTGAAAGCAGGAGAAAGTAGTTAGAGAAAGAAGGGGCTAAGATCATAGTCCAAGCTTGCAAGATGGTGTTCTTCACGAGCTTCAAGAAGTGCAAGTCCATTGCCCAGGTGCACCTCTCTCCTAACTTTATCAAGCATCTTCAAATTGATTGTTTGGACGAAGATTTACAGACGATGTCGTCGGATAACTGGTCAAAGTTGATAATGATGTCCCACTTTTCAAACAAGATGGATAAGTTCGAAGCAGCCGTCCAGACTGAAGGCATCGACAGAGCTGATGAATACTATCCCGTAGTCAACCACCCCGACACTCCCTCTGAGGAGTGATTTACGCCCTCTTCTTCTTTTATTCTCCATGATCTAAGGCCCCTGGTTTTGTAATAGAATTTCCATAGGATTAGATATATTCCTCTTCTTTTGATGAATGTGAATCATGCTTTGAAATACATGAATCAAAGTCTTTAACATATACTCAGCCCTTGGCTGTAACTATAAAACTTGATTAGAGTAATAGCCTAGGTGAATACTTAGCCTGTGTTGTGCTTTAAGCAAAGCACGAGCCGAGCTGAAGTTAGAACGAAAATTCGAGCTGGCTTTAGCTGTAGTTAGAATTGCAAGTATAGTGGAGAGTATAATTCTCATTCCAATCCAAGATGAATTTTCATACATGTCGTGTAGAATTTGAAAAGACTGAAATTCGAATTATATCTGTGTGGGAGGAATTAGCACACGTCTGCACATATTCCTTCGAAAGTGACGTAAAGTGTGATTCACCTACCATTAGTATTAACTACCATATCGGTGACAGCAATCACATCCATTCGTAGTCTCCACATGTCGTGTGTACGTCAGTCTTCTGTCGATGCACATCTCCTGCAATTAATATATCGATGGGAGGTGACTTTTGAAGGTCCTGCTGAAGTCTGAGGTTATTTAAAATTCCCAGACAGAATGATATACGAACCTTACAAAGTTCGGGTTATCTTCTCTTTCTACTGTGAGTTCCTTTCTTCTCCATCCTTTCATGGTTTCCTACATGAGAGAGAGATGGCCACTATGGAGCCTGATTTGCACTGCGAACTTCAGATCAGAGTTGATAGAGCGGGACATAATCATATTGCATAAGCAATACAAATATCTCCCGCGTTCCAACTTGAAGTTCCGGACCGAGTGATCGAGCCAACCATCCATCTTTAGGATGTATGGATTTCTACAAAGAGTGCTTTCTAGCTGGGCTGAGACTTCCTTCCACCCCTCTTTTATGATACTTCTTCAATATTTTAAAATATCACCGTGTACGGTGGTGCCGAATGCATGGCAGTATAACTGCGGCTTCACCGCGGTATGCATGCTAGCTGGGGTTGTGCCAAATATCACATTCTTTCATTTTCTCTTCAGCCTCAAATGGCACCCAACTCGTGCAGATGGTGGTATGTGACTCCATAGAAGAAGAAAGATGGCTTTCGCTTGGTATTTTTGGATATGCTTTCTGTCGTGCATGATTGAAAGCCAAGATTTCTTTTTGTCTCGCAGACGTCAGGTGAAGACTAAAATTTTATCACCTGGAGTGAATTCCGAGAGGCTACACTAAAGGAACCTTCGATGAACGAGAACCTAGAACAAGACATGGCAGCTCTGCAGAGCTTCAGGGTTCTAGAGTTAAAAGAGCTGCTGTCAGCTCAGGTGCTATTTAATGCCAGTATCAGCCAAATCGCTCCTCAAGGTATGCAAATAAGATGTTCTGGCTTTAAATCTTCTGGCTCTGTTCATCTTACAATTTGATCATTATGATCGTAGAGTTGGATACTAGAAGAGCTCGAGCCCATCAAAGAAGGAGAAGAAAATCCTATGGAAAAGAGATGCCAAGCCTGCCATTGGAGAGCCTCTGGGCCAGAGTTGGAGATTCCGCACAACCGACTTTGGAGATCAGGGAGTCTGAACATTCTCATCCGAAAGGCTATGAGATTATGCGGATGAAAAGTGGCTTACCTACCACCTCAGCTACCACAGACTGCTAGGTGGGCGGTGCAAACCAAGGTCTGGAGGAGGTGATTCTGAGCCTACCTGCTCCTTTGAACTCTCGACCTGACCAGCTTCATCCACTGTTGAATTCTTCTCAGATGAGGCACCAGTCGAGCTTGCGGCACGTCTGAAACTGCGCTAGCCAGATTAAAACTTGAGGCCTTAGCACTAAGGGATCCCATGCTGACGAATGAGCTACTCTCCAGACTGCTCCTCTCTATCGATGTGAACGAGCTGCTGAACATTTCTCAGAGAGAGATGAGGAGAGGAGCCATGGATTGCCTCATCCGATATGTTGGGGCTTTCTAGTTTTGCACTTACTATATCTCATTTATTACTCATAAATTTTTCTTCACTTACCAACTCACCCATTACTTGAATGGGTATATTGAAAACTCTCATGAACTGGCCAAAGAGGCGAAGAAGTCTGGGCTCGAAGTTGAGATGCTCAAAAGAGTAAAAAAAAGGCTGAGAAAGAAGTTGGAGAAATCTCTATGAAAGCCGACGCTACCGAGAGGAGAGTTGAAGATGCTGAGGTGGCATTGAAGAAGGCTGTTGAGGAGAATTCTCAGCTGCTGGGCAAGGCATTGGAGTTCGAAGATCAGGCGAAAAGGAATCGGCCGCTAACGAGGAGAACTCTCATCTGCAAAAGAAAATAAAAGAGCTGAAGGCCTGACTGGGGGCTGAAGAAAAGCGAACAACCAAGGTCGCTTCTATGGCTGTGGAGGACTTCCTGACCTCAGAAGAATATGAGGAAGAAAGAGCTGAATATTCCACGACACTATGACGTCGGAAGTCAGTCTATCCGAGCCTGAGTTACTGCCAAATATTCGGACCTAGATTTAAATTTTTTAGATGAAATCTGAGATCCTACCATGGCGGATGTCTCAACGGCCAGCACCTCAGCTCCAGGTACCATCCTGTAATTTTTGTATTTTTTTTTTTGTGTTTTATGGTCATTGTAAGAAGATTTCGAAAAGAATAAAATGAGTAGAATCTTGTCACAATTTTACTTCGTGAACTTACTCATACCGATCTGAGATAATTTAATTGAATGGTAATCTCATTCTGTTCCCTTAAATGCAGACAATTATGGAGAATGGTAGTCAATGACTCATCTGATAAGGCTACATCTGAAAAATGGTATGAGGCCTATAAAGATGCACCACATGGGCACACTCTGTTTTGCAAAGCATCACAGGAATTTATTCCACTCCAAAGAAAGTGCATCATTAACTGCTTGGCCATTAACTCCTGAGAAGCATCGATTGACAGTTGATGTAGCTGCTAGCACTTATAAATAGGAGCCAGAGAGCAAAGGGATCTCTACCCCTCCTTCTGTGGCAAGAAGTCTCCTTCTCCGCCTGCTACCATATCCTTGCCTTCGAATCTGCCACCCTTAGAGTTAATTAAGAGATGGGTAAGAGAGTGGAATACCTTCACAAGGGATGCCTACCGTAGGTATTTAGCCCATGAAAGGGAAAGAGCTAGGCAGACTGACGCATCCTCTTCTTATGGGGCCCCCCTCCTTTGCCTCCTGTGACCAGACTCCCCTCTTAGCTTGAGCACATCCCGCCTACAGTTCGGGAGTGCTGCATTACAGAGTTTTGGGATTTACGACATTCAAGAGGAAAATACTAGACGTCGCCACCGTCGCCTTCATCCAGAGCTTCGATGATTGTAAGGCCCATTTGTTGAGGATAATGCCGTATCTAGAACTTCACGGCATATAGGTTGGCGATATCGATGAAGAGGTGGAGACCTCGATGGATGAAGATTGAATCAGCTCATCCAGATGGTGAGGAGGCAAAGTCTTCGATGGACGAAGATCGAACCAGCTCACCTGGTCGATCCGATGCTCCATCGATTTGTAGCGGGATGTTCCTCCTTATCTCCTTCTCTTATTTTCCTCTTCTTCTTCTGCTATCCTCTTCTTCTTCCTTTTTTCTTTCTTGTTTTCTTCTCTTGTTCACAAGATGGTGCCTAGAGCAACCATCCTCTAAAGTGTTTGAAACACCAGCATTATCTTTGTAAAATGCTCGGAGCACTGGCTTTTTCTTTGTAAAGATTTTAATAAATAAAAAAAGAATGCTTTGTTTTGGAAGTCGTTGCTTCATTTCTAACTTTAAATTTGCATTTATGAATTTTGTAAATTTTGCTCGGTTCATAGAAAACAGTACAAGTAGTTGCTCAGATTAGCATGAGAAAATGCTTACTGCTCGACTCGGCACAAGGATCCGAATAGCTCAGATCAGCATAAGAAAATGTTCAGTGCTCAGCTCAGCATGAGTAAGATTCTTGGTAGCTCAACTTTAGTATAGATATATTTAGGACAACTTCGATTAGAATGAACATATTTAGAGTAGTTTCGAACAAATTGAATGTAATCTGACTGTCCATAGATTTGAGGTATCATAATAATCAGACAACTTCGATTGGAGTGAACATATTTAGAGTAGTTTAGAATAATTTGAATGTAATATGGTTGTCCATGGATTTGAGACATTATAATAATCATCTCAATACTATCCTTCTACTCCTAAGTCTGAGATAATGCCTCAAGCGGAAGGAGTACTATTGAGGTAATACCTTTGTCCATACGTTGTCCATCTTTTTATTCTTCTTTTAAAGAGGCAATGTATGCCGACGACGATCTTGTGCCTATTGTTGGAATTCGGGGTTTGGTGTTCATATGTGTTTCAAAACTTTATTTTCTAAATACTGTAGTGGCGAACAATATTAAAATATTTTTAATTTAAATTATGTATGCATGAAAATATAAAACTATATGGATCTATCTCATATGCTGAAATTCAGATTGTGATCAAATCATATACCTATTTCACAATTCTTTTCTTCAAATCTGGATTTGGAAAAGAAGAGATTTTTCTCTTAGCCGCACAAGTATCCGACCTTTATGAGTATCCATTAGAGATCAATCTGGAACAGTTCTCTTTAATCTGATTTTTTTTCTTCAAAAATTCAGCCTACTGAATCTGAACGAAGCTTGGATCGTGATCAACACTTGATCTCTTTCCTTGATCTTCTTCTTCTCCTCTTCTTTAGAGTTTCTTCTTACTATGTGCTACTACCGAATGCTAGAAACTAGCAAGGAAGAGGCACCCAATAGCCTTGGGCATGGAATACCTTGGGACCCACGTCCCAATAGAAGGGGCATGTAGAACACCCAAGAGAGAAGAGAAAGGGAGAGGAAGAGAGGGCGTGGAGACCTTCTATGGGCGTGGGGGCTGTTGGTTTTGATGCTTTAGGGACCTTAGGAGAGATCCCTTTAAATAGGCACAAGGATTGAATCCTATTCAATCACATAATACAAGTCTTACTTACATTAGGTTTCCTATTAACTTAAGTTATCCAACTTACTTTAGGAGACCCTTTAGGCGCCAACAATTGGAGCCCTTACACCCATAATTAGACACCCCAAAACACACCCAAGAGATGCCCCATAGGAGAACTAAAGGTCCTCTAATCAATGGACACGCCCAACTTGATCAAATCAAAGTGGCGCCCAAGAATAACTATCAAAAAAATTATTTAGAAACTTGCACCCTTAATTTATATGATCCATAATCTTAGACATCCAACAATTGTAGTCCAATGAATCTTATTCATTTAGGTTATTAGTAGGTAATTAAGTTAGAATTATCTTATTAAATAAGAAATCTCAACGAAAAGAATAATTAGGTCTAACCATGTGCTAACAAGGTTATCATAAACCCAATAGATTTTTCTAAACCCAATTAACACTTCATAAGCTCAATTATTTATTCCAGACCTAATCCCTTTGTTGTGTGATCCTATAGATTCAATTCTATTTGGTAGTGAGACATACAATGATCTCTATCATCGTATCATTGAAACTCTTTTCAATAGATCGAAATAATTTTGCTCTAACTCAATAAGGATTATCAATTCAGAACAATCCTAGTGAGTTCTCATAATCCACCAGTGACACCTAGCAGTATATAGTGACAATCTAGTAGAACTGAACTGAACCTCTAGATGTAGTTAACGTGTGATTCAGTCTCTCTATCGTCAGTCCCGATTTGATGGCAGGTCATGGATAAATTATCAAACGTCATCATCAGTCATATGATAGATTCGATTAGCTCAAGTCCAGTTGTGACTTTTATAAAAAATTTTTCCATCAATCACACTGCTGTGGCCACAGACTCTTGGACTTAACCTCTCAAATCTCATAGGATTACTTCTCTCTATCAAGATCGATAGATTCTATCTTGATGCGCACCCCACTCCTACAGTTGATCAACTATCGCCAACATCCATTATAAGAGCTCATTGAGATCCATATTTATGTGTCAGTCAAACTCTAGCAGCCTCACTGCAAGTAGCAGTACCATCTCAAGTCAAAAGGTCAGTCACACAACTATAGCATCGAGACAATCACTGACGATCGAATAAAAATCTAAGTGATCTTTCGTATGGTCATGCTCAATACTAGTTCTCTACACAGTAGACTAAAGACTCATCTATCTTGAAGAAAGTGATTTGTGCGTCAGTCTATCCGGATCTATCATCATCCTCATGATGATCCTATGACTGAGAGTATTTAGGAATTAAATACATGTCTCTAATTCTCAACACCTTGAGAATATGTATCGAAACTAATTTTATAGATGATTCAAGAATACATCACACATTAATGAAAAAAAATTATTCTTTTATTAATCATATCAATATATTAAGTACAAAATTATGTCCTAGATTTATTATAATGTGTCAGCCATATTAGCTTCTTTGACATACATCTAACAATCTTCTACTTGGACTAAAGTCAATTGGCCACAAATCTAAGTCCCATCTTCTCAAGGTGGACTTTTATTTTCGGTTGACTCAACTGCTTAGTCAGTGGGTCTGCCACGTTGTCCGCGAAGTCTACTCTTCGCACCTCGATATGTTTCTTTTCGAGGTAGTCCCGTATGATATGAAACCGCCACTCGATGTGCTTAAATTTTTTATGAGACCTTGGCTTCTTAGCAAGTGCTATAGCTCCATTATTATCGCAGTACAACGGTATGGCATCCAATGTCATAATCTCAAATTTCACAATGAACTTCTTAAACCAGAAGCTTTCCTTTGCACCATCCGAAGCAGCGACATACTCAGCCTCCGTGATCGAATCCGCTATGATGGGTTGCTTAGAACTCTTCCAGTCAACTGCGCCATCATTACAAACGAACACGTACCCTGACATAGACTTTCTATCATCAGGATTAAATATGAAGTCTGAATTAGTATACCCCTGGACTTGCAACTCAAAGTCTTCTCCAAAAATCAAGAACAAATCTTTAGTCCTTCTTAAGTACTTAAGGATGTTCTTCACAGCTATCTAGTGCTCCTCATCCGGATTCGACTGATAGCTGCTCGTTACACTCACAGTAAGGATAATATCAGATTGAGTACATAGCATGGCATACATGAGGCTCCCTATCATCGAGACATAAGAAATCCTACTCATGCACTGCACCTCCTCAGATGTCATCGGACACATCGTCTTGGAGAGACTAACACCATGCTTAAGAGGTAAGAGATCTCTCTTGGAGTTTTTCTGCTGAACCTCTTCAGCACCTTTTCTATATACAGCTTTTGTAACAGGTCAAGTATCCATTTAGGTCTATCCCTATAGACCTTTATTCTGAGAATATAAGACGCTTCCTCTAGGTCTTTCATAGAGAATTCTTTGGACAACCATCTTTTGACCATGGTCAGCATGGGAATATCATTCCCAATGAGAAGAATATCATCTACATACAATACAAGGAAGGTGATCGCACTCCCACTGACTCTCTTGTATACATAAGGTTCCTCTTCATTTTTTATGAAATCAAACGATTTGATTGCTACATCAAAATGATAGTTCCAACTTCGAGAAGCTTACTTTAATCCACATATGGACCTTTACAGTTTGCAGACTCTGTGATTACCATTACGGACGTGAAACCCATAGGCTGCTCTAAATAGATATCTTTCTCAAGATATCCATTCAGGAAGACAGTTTTCACATCCATCTGTCAGATTTCATAATTATAGTATGCTGCAACAGCAAGTAGAGTGTGGATAAATTTTAGCATGGCTACGGACGAGAAGATTTCTTGATAGTCAATACCCTCGCACTGACTATAACTTTTAGCCACAAGCCTAATTTTATAGGTCTTTACTTTATCATCGGCACCTATCTTCCTTTTGTAGATCCATTTACACCCAATCGATATAATACCCTCAGGTGGATCCACTAAGGTCCAGACTTGGTTCGAGTGCATTGAGTCAATTTCTGACTTCAAGCATCTAACTATTTCTCAAAATCGATATCAGACATAACTTCATCAAAGGTGATAGGATCATCACTATGACCCTATCTCCAATAAAGAATATTTTTTTACATCCTCCGTAAGCATATTCATGTATCTTTCAGAAGGTCAAAAGATCCAGCTAGATCTACGAGATAGTAGAGGAACATCAACTACTGGCTCATGGACTGCGGGTTCTGAGGATCTATAGCTCTTGGCTCTTCAGAGACTTTCTCTTCAAGCTCCACTAACCTACTACTGCCGCCATCCTGGACAAATTATTTTTTTAAGAATACGGTATTTCGACTCACAATCATATTATGGTCTTATGAAAAGTAGATGTAGTATCCCATGGATTCTTTTGGATACTCTATAAAGTGAGCTATAATAGATCGATCCTCCAACTTATCCATCATCTGTCTCTTGACATAGGTCGAACATCCCCAAGTCTTGAGATAATCCAGACTCGACTTCTTACCGAACCATATCTCATACAGTGTGATAGGAACGGACTTTGATGGAATCCTGTTCAACAAGTGAATGGCAGTTAACAAGGTATGTCCCAAAGAAATAAAGGTAGATCAGTGAAGCTCATCAAGGACCTGACCATATCCAATAGGATCTTGTTTCTCCTTTCAGATATCTCATTGAGCTAAGGTATCCAGGAGGTATCCATTGAGAGACTATGTCATTGTCTTTAAGATATCTTAAAATTTTTTACTAAGATATTCACCTCTTCGATCAAATTGAAGAACCTTAATGAGTTTGCCTGTCTGCTTTTCTACTTCATGCCTGAATTTCTTGAACTTTTTAAAGGCCTTAGACTTATGTTTCATGAGATACATATATCTGTACCTAGACAGATCATCGGTAAAGATAGTGAAGTAGGTATAACTACTCCTGATCTGCACATCAAATAGCCCACACACATCGGTGTGTACTAGGACAAATAACTCAGTGGCCCTTTCCCTATGTCCTATAAAGGGTAACTTGATTATTTTTTTTCGAAGGCAAGATTCACAAGCTGGATACGACTCTGGATCAAAAGAGCCAAAGATCTCATCTTTTTTCAGTTTGTTTATCCAATCCTCTCCAATATGTCCTAGTCTATGGTGCCACAAGTACTTCTGGTTAATCTTATCCCTGGGTCTCTTTTGACCTACGGTACTCATTATTTGCTCGTTTAGGTTTATATTCGCATCAACATGTAAGTGATAAAGATTGTCAATTAAAAATCTTGTGCAACCAATTTATTTCGTAAATAAATAAAACAAAATCTTTATTGAAACTAATTTCAAAACCTTCCTGTACTAGCACAGATACAGAAATCAAATTCTGACTAACTACAGGAACATAATAACAGTCTTTCAAATCTAATTTAACATCAGACGATAATCAAAGAAGAAAGTGCCAACGGCCTCTGCAGTAATTTTTACTCCATTGCCGACCTAAAGGATCATGTCACCTTCTCTCAACCTCCTACTTTCTATCAGACTCCGCATTGAGATACATATATGAGTATTCGAGCAAGAGTCTAATACCCAACTAGAAGTAGAAGAAATCGTAAGGTTATATTCAATTACGAGCATACCTTCAGAAGGTTTATCACCTTTTTGATTTTTAGACTCTTCAAGTATTTTGGACAGTTCCTCCTCCAGTGGCCTTCAGCATGACTGTGGAAATACTTTTTCTTTGCCTCAGCTACCTTTGGACCATCTTTCTTCAGCTTGCTCTCTTTCTTCTGCTTCTTCGTGGATTTAACTTTTTTCTTTTCAGTAGACTTTTTCTTGAAAGAAGTCCACTCTATAGCGAGAACAGTGCCCCTTGAACTTTTTAAGATACCCTCTGTAGTGACTAACATGTTGACAAGTTCGAAAATAGTGCAGTCAAGTTTGTTCATATGAAAATTTACAATGAATTGACTATATGAACTAGTAAAAGATTGAAGGATTAGATCCATCTGTAATTTCTTTTGCATATCTAACCCGAGCTTCTCAAGCTCCTCAATGTCCTTGATCACTGTCATACAGTGCTCATAGACAAACTACCCCTCACGCATCTTCAGATTAAAGAGTCTCTTGGACACTTCAAAGTGTGCAGTACGGCTCTGCTCACCATACAACTCTTGTAGGTGAGTGATCATAGTCCGGGTAGTGGGCATATGCTCGTACTGATTTTGTAACTCGTTTGACATGGACGCCAGTATATAGCACTTGATCCGACAGTCTTCATCCGTCCACTTCTCAAAAGCAGCTCTTTGCTCAACAATAGGACGGTTTGGTAATACTATGAGATCCTGATCGAGAACATGGCTTAACTTTTCTGAGATCAGAATAATTCTGAGATTTTTGAGCCAGTCTTTGAAATTATTACCGATCAAATGATTTGTTTTAAGGATGCGGGCTAGAGGGTTTAAGACTGACATGATGGTTTAACTGCGAAAGTAGAGATTCCAGTTAGATTTTTGTATTTAATATTTATATTTGCTTCTAAGGACTTTAAGATGTAAATAATGACTCTCACTAATTTATTAGATCCCTCCACTCTTCGAAAAGAAAATGAAAATCCTAACGCGACAAAAGATTCCTAGTGGGTGCTACAGTCCACCGATGATATACACCTCACCTAATAGTTATTGGTAACATGCACACCGATGCGTAGGTAACTCTTTGCCCAGATGCTTCTCTAAGCATGTTGCAGCAACTTGATCTCTAAGTCATGTGGGCTCACCTAATAGTTATTGCCTGCACTTCTTAGTTAAGCCCGACCCATCATTCACAAGCACGTGCAAGGCTGTCATTAGGTCCTCACCTAATAATTATTGGGCCAACCCTATCCTTATCCTGGAGCAACTCTTTGCTAATAGAGTAGTTGCATGTTCCCGATGCAACTGAACCATTGTAATCAGCCGAGAACAATCAATGTCGATAGCACATCCGCACATCTATAATAGTGGAAGACCTATGGACTTAATATTTATGGAAAGATTTAGGTATAGATCTTATCTAATTAGTCATTATATGATCGATCTAACTGGTATGGGCTAAACCAAACCGTGAAGCAACCTAATTCAAGACCCAATCTTCCAAATTGATCGGATAAGTGGAGATCGATGAGAGTCCTCCCATTGCCTTCCTTAGACATCAATAAATTGATCAGATCGACTAACGAAACTAATTAATAATCATGTCTCATTAACTTACTTCAGACACCAATAGATCGATGGATCAAAATTGGTTAGCTCAAGTGAATCAGGCTCAAACTAACGGACCAAATTAGGTCCTTAGATTAATCGATTCTACATATAAATTCAATCAATTTGATCAACAATAATTGTATGATTATTAACTTAATTGATCTAATCTTAATCAATATTTGACTCGATTTGATCAATTACTTAATCGAATTAGACCCATATGACTCAAATCAAAAATCTTAAATACAATCCTATCACATGACCTAATTACTAGTTTTTTCACGACTAAAACTCTCATGCACAAATACAAATTTCAGATTCTAAAGTTATATTTTAGAACTAAATTTTTTGTATGAAAGTAAATTTTAAACTATAAAAATAATTTTCAGATTTTAACTCACAAATATATATCATATATATGCATATAAAATCAGATCTAAACAAAATTTTAGATCTAAGTATGATATCATATATCTCATATACTAATCATGGATCAGATTAAAAGTAAATTTATGATCTAAATATGCAAATATATATCACATATATGAATCAAAATTCAAATCATATAAAAATTTCAGATTTTATGCATGCATCTATGTATCACATGAATATGAACTAAAACTCTTTCTAGATCAAAATTCAGATCTATGCATACAATAACATATTAACTATATGTTCTAAAATTAAATTTAAAATTAAATTTTAGATTTAAAGATTCATCTATATATCTCATGTATCAAGAAAAAAATCTGATTTTGAAATCTTTTCAAAAATATGTATATCAAAATTTAGCATATGAAAACTCATGGCTCTGATACCACTGTTGGAATTCGGAGTTTGGTGCATGCATATGTGTTTCAAAATTTTATTTTTTAAATACTGCAGTGAAGAACAAGATTAAAATATTTTTAATCTAAATTATGCATGCATGAAAATATAAAACCACATGGATCTATCTCATATGCTGAAATTGATATATGCTGAAATTCAGATTGTGATCAAATCATATACCTGTTTTGTAATTCTTTTCTTCAAATCTGGATCTGGAAGAAAAGAGATTCTCTCTTAGCCATACAAGTATCTAACCTCTATGAGTATCCACTCTGGATTAACCTGGAACAGCCCTCTTTAATTTGAATTTTTCTTCTCCAAAAATTCAACCTGCTGAATCCGAACGAAGCTTGGATCGCAATCAACACTTGATCTCTTTCCTTGATCTTCTTCTTCTCCTTTTTTTTAGAGTTTCTCCTTGCTATGTGCTACTACCGGATGTTAAAAACCAGCAAGGAAGAGGCACCCAACAGTCTCAGATGTGGAACACCTTGGGACGTGCATCCCAAGAGAAGAGGCGTGTAGAATGCCCAAGAGAGAAGAGAAAGGGGGAGGAAGAGAGGATGTGGAGACCTTCTATGGGTGTGGGGGCTGCTGATTTTGATGCTCTAGAGATCTTAGGGGAGGTCCCTTTAAATAGGCACAAGGATTGAATCCTATTCAATCACATAATACAAGTCCTACTTGCATTAGATTTTCTATTCACTTAAGTTATCCAACATATTTTAGGAGACTCTTTAGGTACCAACAATTGGAGCCCTTACACCCATAATTAGACATCCCAAAATACACTCAAGAGATGCCTCGTAAGAGAACTAAATGCTCTCTAATCAGTGGACATGTCCAACTTGATCAAATTAAGGTGGCGCCCAAGAATAACTATCGAGAAAATTAATTAGGAACTTACACCCTTAATTTATATGATCCATAATCTTAGATATCCAACAATGGAATCTAATAAATCTTATTCATTTAGGTTATTAGTAGATAACTAAGTTAGAATTATCTTATCAAATAAGAAATTCCAACGGAAAGAGAAATTAGGTCCAACCATGTGCTAGCAAGGTTACCATAAATCCAATGAATTTCTCTAAAATCAATTGACACTTCATAAGCTCAATTATTTATTTCAGGCTTAATCTCTTTGTTGTGTGATCACATAAGTTCAATTCTATCTGGTAGTGAAACATACAATGATCTCTATCATCGTATCATTGAAACTCTTTTCAATGGGTTGGAATAATTTCACTCTAGTTTAGCAAGAATTATCGATCCTGAATAATCTTAGTGAGTTCTCACAATCCACCAGTGACATCTAGCAGTATGTAGTGATAACTCAATAGAACTGAAATGAACCTCTAAGTATAGTTAACGTGTGATTCAGTCCTTCTATCGTGAGTTCTAACTTAATGGCAAGTCATGGATAAATCGTCAAATCTCATCATCAGTCATATGATAGATTCGTTTAGTTCAAGTCCAGTTGTGACTTTTATGAAAACTCTTTTCCATCAATCACACTGCTGTGGCCACAGACTCTTGGACTTAACCTCTTAAATCTCATAGGACTACTCTTCTCTATCAAGATTGATAGATCCTATCTTGATGCGTACCCCACTCCTACAGTGGATCAACTGTCACCAACATCCACTATAAGGGCTCATTGAGATCCATATTTATGTGTCAGTCAAACTCCAGCAACCTCACTGCAAGTAGCAATACTATCTTAAGTCAAAAAACTAATCACACAACTACAGCATCGAGACAATCACTGACAATCGAATAAAAATCTAAGTGATCTCTCGTATGGTCATGCTCAGTATTAGTTGTTCTCTAACAACTATCCGCACTCATCGTCCTGTGTTTCTATATAATAGACTAGAGACTTATCTATCTTGAAAGAAGTAATTTGTACGTCAGTCTATTTGGATCTATCATCATCCTTATGATGATCCTATGATCGAAAGCATTTAGGAATTAAATACGTCTCTAATTCTCAATACCTTGAGAATATGTCTCGATACTAATTTCATGGACGATTCAAGGATACATCACACTTGAATGAAAAAAAAATTATCCTTTTATTGATCATATCAATATATTAAGTATAAATTTATGCCCTAAATTTATTACAATGTGTCAACCATATTGACTTTTAGGACATACATCTAACACCTATGGCACCAAGGGCTCTTCAGTGGTATTTTGAGGATCTGATTAGTTATCCTTCACAAGTGGTGTTGTGTGCTTGCGGCGATCTTATGCCTATGGCATCTAGCATTTTTCATCTTTGCATGAGAGGTAGTGTGTGCCAGCGGTGAGCTTGTTCCTACGGCATCTTGCATTCTCGATGGCATTCTGAGGGTCTAATTAGTTATCCCTTCGGAGGTTTTCTCAATGATCTCTCTTTGCTTCTCGTGCGACTCGAGCTCTGCAGGAGTCTGATAAGTTAGCCCCACCTTGGAGTCATCAAGGTCTTCTCGAAGATCTGGTAAGTTAGCCCTCATGAGTGGCATTGTGTGCTTACGGCAATCTTGTGCCTACAGCATCTAGCACTTCTCATCTTCGCACGAGAGGCTGTGTGTGCCAGTGATGAGTTTGTGCCTATGGCACCTAGGACTTTTCAACCGTATTTCGAGGGTCTGATTAGTTATCCCTCATGAGTGGTATTGTGTACTTGCGGCGATCTTATGCCTACGGCATCTAGCACTTCTCGTCTTTATGTGAGAGGTAGTGTATGCCAGTAGCAAGCTTGTGCTACGGCATCTTGCACTCTTGATGGTATTCTGAGGGTCTAAATAGTTATCCCTCCAAAGGTTCTCTCAAGGGTCTCCCTCCGCTTCTCATGCGACTCGAACTCTGCAGGGGTCTAGTAAGTTAGCCCCACCTCGAAGTCATCGAGGTCTTCTCGAGAGTTTGGTAAGTTAGCCCTCACGAGTGGCGTTGTGTGTCTATAGTGATTTTGTATCTACGACATCCAGCACTTCTCATCTTCGCATGAAAGGCAGTATGTGCAAGGGACGATCTTGTGCCTACGGCATCTTATACTCTCGACGGCATTCTGAGGGTCTGATTAGTTATTCCTCTGAAGGTTTTCTCAATGGTCTTCCTTTGCTTCTCGTGCGATTAGGGCGCTACAAGGTTCTGGTATGTTAGTCCCACCTCAGAGTCATCGAGGTCTTCTCAAGGATTTGGTAAGTTAGCCCTCGCATTAGTTGACCGTAGTTATAGTTCAGGATCTTAAGTAAAAGGAGGAGGCAACTCTTGGAGAACTCGGATGCCCTCACAAATTGATGGTCCTACAAATTTTACTTTTATGAAAAGTATTATTACATCATTGGTAATATATGCTGAGGTTCATCGAGTTTCACGGCCTAGAAATTGGAGTCCTATCGAGCTGTTTAGCCTATAAGTTCTTGGGCATACCACTTCATCCACCCAATAAGGACTTTTAGTCGGGCGATAGCCCTCCTTCTAGCACCTACTCGATAGGCTGTGAGACTTTGGCTCGCCGCATCGCCATGTCACCAGCTTGAAACTCTTTTGGAGCTTTGGGGCAAAACTCTGCTTCTTTTGCTTTACCGACCGACAGCTTGGGTCCATCCTTAGATGATGGGATATCACCTCAGGATCGATGCTGGGCATATCTGCAGCAGACTAGGCGAAAAGATCCATATTCTCCTGTAAAAGATTAATTAGCCGATATTTGGTTATCTCATCTGGTCGCGAGCTGAATTTCACCATTTAGCTCGAATTCTCCTTCTTTAGTAGGACATCTAAAAGCTCCTTGGTTGGTTGGGGGCGCCCGTCAATCAGGTCCTCTCTAGCATCCAAGCATATCGGGAGCTCGGACTGGATCTCTGCTAGGGTTGATTGATACTCTACTTCTTAGCTTGGTGGTAAAGCATTCACGAGCTATGGCTTGGTTGTCTCGGATCTGTCCTACTTCGTGCTTAGTCGAAAACTTCTATTGGAGCATGATCCTGGCTCCTCCCACGGACCTTGGGTGCAGCAGAACCAGTAACGAACAAATCTGGAGACTTCTGGACTCGATCGAAGGTCCTTGACGAAATCAGCCTGGTTGCTGTCTTCTTCATCATCCTTTCATTCCAGATGAAGAACGCCTCTAAGATCACTTCTTAAAAATCCAAGATCTGGTACCCAACCAGATCAAGCCTGGATCGAGGTCTTTCAATTTGAAGATCTCAAATCAAGACGTTCTAGATAGGGAAGAAGATAGATAGAACCAGACCTTACAGATCTGTCCTGCTGCAGCCTTTCCTGTAGATCTGTTGATTGAGATCTCACCCGCACCTCAAACAACCTCAGATCAACTCTAGATCTGAGAGAAACTTGTACCAACCTTGTAGCAAGAGATTCCAAGTCCTGGACCTGATGTTTGGGCGGCTGCAAGAGAGGGAGAGGCAATATGGTTGGCGGCACAAAGGGGGAGGGGCTCAAAACCCTAGCGCCTCCCCTGCTTTTCCTGCCTTCTATGGACCTGGCGGCAAGAAACCCTAGGGTTTCTTGCTCCTGGGGCATGGAGAATAGCTGAAGAGAGAGGGAGAAGAGAGAGAGAGACTTGGAAGAAATGGTTTTCGTATTCCTTGGCTTAATCAAACCTATACAGTGCATGTATATATAAACACAGGGTCAAGTGACCCAAACCCAAAACTCCCTTGACCAACTCTATGGGAGATTAGGTTAACCCAAGCCCATGTACACCCATGACTCGACCTAATCTCACCTATCTTGAGCCCAGACCTGGCCCATAAACAGTTGGTCCCTTGAGGCCCACATAACCTAGACCTCAAGAACCTGAAAGGCCCACAGCCTTTCAACTTAGGGCCCAACTAGCCCTAAAGCCTCCATGAAGCCCTCATGAATGATGGACCTTGGCCTTAGCCTTGGTCCCCTGGGCCTTGGGCACACCACCTGGATCACAACAATCTCCACCTTGGTGTCCCAAGGCCTCAACCAGCTCCACTCTGTCCATCAGCCGAATCAGCTCAACACATCTCTGAAAGCTGTCTCATGAAAGTACCTTCGTAAGTGCATCAACTGGATTCTCCTTAGTGTGTACCTTTACCAACTTCACCTTACCATCCTCCACAAGCTCCCTGATCCGATGATACCGAATGTCGATGTGCTTTGTCTTTGCATGATAGACTGAGTTCTGTGCTAGTAGAAGTGCACTCTGACTGTCACAGTACACTCTAATGGCCTCCTGAGTAAGGCCCATCTCCGTCAACAAATTCTTCAGCCAAATTGCCTCCTTAGCCGCTTCTGTCAGTCCGATGTATTCTGCCTCTGTAGTGGATAGGGCCGTGATAGGCTGCAGACTCGATCTTCAAGAAATAGGACCTCCATACAGGCTAAAGATGAAGCCTGTCGTAGATCTCCGGGTATCCACATCTCCACCGAAGTCTGCATCTACATAACCGCCAATCAGCCCCTGAGCCTCCCTGGACATGTCAGAGTATCCCACTACACCTCCTCGCTGTTCGTAGCAGATGCCAACTCCAATTGAACCCGTCAGGTATCTGAATATCCACTTCAGAGCTCTCCAGTGCTCTCTGCCAGGCTGCGCCATGAACCTACTAACCTGACTCACTGCATGAGCGATGTCTGGCCTACAACAGACCATCGCATACATCTAGCTCCCAACTCCTGAAGCATAAGGGACCATCTCCATCTCCTGAGCCTCCACCTCAGTCTGTGGCGCCATGGTCTTCGAGAGTCTGAAGTGATCGGCAAGTGACAGCTCCGTCGGCTTTGCTCCCTTCATCCTGAACCTCTCTAAGACCTTCTGTATGTAGCCCCCCTGAGATAGATGTAGCACTCTCTGGGCTCGATCTCTGAAAATCTCCATGCCTAGGATCTTCCTTGCAGAGCCCAAATCCTTCATCTCAAACTCCTGAGATAAGGATGCCTTCAGATCTTGCACAACCTTCCTACTCTTGCATGCTATAAGCATGTCATCCACATACAAGAGTAGGAATACCCTAGAACCATCCTCAAGAGATTGAACATAAACACAGAGATCAAACTCACACCTGAAAAGTCCAATACTGCGCACATAGGAGTCGAACCGCTTATACCATTGCCTTGGTGACTGCTTCAGCCCGTATAGCGACTTCTGCAACAAACAAACCTTTCCCTCTGATCCTGGATCTCTGAAACTGGGTGGCTGCTCCATGTAAATCCTCTCCTCCAAATGCCCATGGAGGAACGCCGTCTTGACATCCATCTGCTCCAGCTCTAAATCCTGAGCTGCTACAATGCTCAGCAACACTCTAATGGAAGTATGTCTGACGACGGGAGAGAAGACCTCGCTGAAGTTGATGTCTTCCTTCTGGGAGTATCCCTTGGCCACTAACCTCACCTTGAATCTGATACCTCCCTGCTCTGAAGGCCTTTCCTTGCGACTGTAGACCCATTTGCAGCCAATGGGCCTCTTTTCCTGTGGCGACTGCACCAATCGCCACGTCTGGTTCTGGTGGAGAGACTGTATCTCCTCGAACATCGCCTGGACCCACCGCTCTCTGTCCTGGCTCTCAATAGCCTCCTGATACGTATATGGGTCTCCATTCGCTGTCACCAGGGCATATGACAGCGTCTCCTCGAAGCCATATCGGTCCGGTTGCTTGATGGTCCTCTTGGGCTTGTGTAGGGCAACACCGATATCAGTCCTCGATCCAGCTCGCTCCTGCTGGACCTCTTCGTCTCGATCATCTGTCCGAGTCCTCTCCACCTGTGGAGACACCTTAGGTAGATGCTCCACCTGAATGTCATGTCCTCCAGTAGTACCTGTAAGAGGCAAAATCAAAGAGGTAAGCTGTCCAGCAGTGCCCTGCTGGACCTCCTTCTGCTCCTGCTGCTCCTCCATGCCTGCTCGCCTCCGTAGGACTGACTCCCATCAAAAATCACATCCCGACTAATGATGACCTTCTTTTTCAAGGGATCCCACAGCCTGTATCCCTTAACTCCTCGCGGATAGTCTAGAAACACCATCTTGCATGATCTGGCGTCTAGCTTACTCCGTTCACCAGCTCCAATGTGCACATAGGCCGTGCACCCAAATACCCGTAGATGGCCCAGCCCAACTGTCCTCCCAGACTACACCTCCTCTGGAAGCCTGCCATTCAACCTGGTGTGAGGTGACCTATTGACCAAGTAACCCGCTGCGTCTACTGTGTCAACCCAGAACTCCTTTGGAAGCCTTGCCTGCAGCCTCATGCATCGTGCCTTTTCCAGAAGTGTTCTGTTCATCCTCTCGGTCACCCCATTCTGCTTTGGAGTCCCCTTAACTGAGAAGTGTCTCCTGATCCCACACTCCTCACAGTAGTCCTGGAACTCTCTACTGGTGTACTCCCCGTCAATGTCTGACCTCAGACACTTCACGCTCCTCCCCTGCTCCTTCTCCACCTCAGCTCTCCAGATTTTGAACTTGTTGAAGACTTCAGACTTCTCTCTCATGAAGTAAATCCAGAGTTTCCTTGAGAAATCATTAATCAGGATCATGAAGTATCTGGCCCCATTCCTAGCTGAAACTGGGGCTGGTCCCCACACATCCGTGTGTACTAACTCCAGAGGGGTTGCACTACGGGTTGTACTGATGTTGAACTGAACTCTCCTCTGCTTTCCCATCTGGCAAGGCTCATAGATCTCCCCTGTAGCACCATCCTCCAGATCAGAGATGAGTCCTCTCCTGCTCAACTCCCTCAGCCCCTTGTCACCCATGTGGCCTAGGCGGTAGTGCCACATCCTGTAAGCCCCCTGCTGGTCCTGTGCTGCAACTGCTGCATCAGACTCTCCGGTCACCACAGATCCCTCCATGCGATAGAGATTATTGTCCAACCTCCTGCCTCTCATCACCACCATAGCTCCATTGGAGATGTTTAATACTCCACTTCTAGCCCTACTGCTGAAGCTGTATCCACTGCGCTCCAAGTAGCCTAGTGACACCAGATTCTTTTCCAGCTCCGGGACGTGCTTTACATTTGTCAATGTCCTCACAATCCCATCAAACATCCTCACCCTGACTGTCCCTATCCCAGCCACCTTGCAAGGATGATTGTCGCCTAGAGTCATTGATCCCTCATCTGTCTTGGTGTATGTTGCAAATCAAGACCTATGTGGTGTGTAGTGATGTGAGCACGCAGAGTCTAGTGTCCACTCCTCTGTGTAATGCCTGTGACCATCTGATACCACAAGTAGATCATCCTCCACCTACTGTCCAGCAATTGCACTCACTGATTCTGAGCCACTTCTTTCTCCCTTCTTGCTCTTCCATAGTGGACATTCTCGCTTGAAGTGCCCGAACTCGTTGCACTTGAAGCATTTCATCTCTTTCTTTCCCTTCCTGGACTTGGACTGCCCCCTGGAGTTGCTTCTGCCTCTGCCTCTACCTGTCCTCTCCCCTACTGCCAAACCCTCCTGGGGAGCCCGATCTCTGGTCAACTTTTTCCTTTGCTCATTAGACCTTAGCACCGAGACCATGTCCTCATATTCCAGAGTCTCCTTACCGTAGAGAGTGTAGTCACCAAAGAGTCATATGATCCTGGCAGCGAACACAAAAGTAATAGAGACTTGTCCTCCTCGTCCAGCTTCACCCCGATATTCATCAGCTCCGTGCACAACTGGTCGAACCTCTGAATGTGGCCAATCATATCAGATTCCTCCTGCATCCGAAGACTGTACAACCTCTTCTTCAGCATTAGCTTGTTGCACATATTCTTCCCCATATACATAGTGTGCAACTTCGACCAAAGGCCCTTCGGGGTCTTTTCTTCCAGCATTGAATACAACGCCGCATCCACCAAACATCCTCTAATCACCGAGCATGCTTTCTTCTCCAACGATGCCCACTGTCTATCTGTCATTCCCTCAGGCTTCTCATCCAAAGCCTGATCCAGATCTGCTTGCACCAGAAGATCCTCCATCCAAATTTTTCACATGAAAAAATTTTTCTTGCCATCAAACTTCTCGAAATCGACCTTCATATTGCTGCCCATGACTGGATCTAAGCCAAACAAGCAATATAAAATCAAGAAGTGTAAAATATACCTTGATGGTACCTTGCTGAAAATTTTCAGCACTTGGGATCTTTAACTTCTCATGCTTGGAACCGCATCCTCACCACCGCAGCTCTGATACCAACTATTGGAGCATGATCCCAGCTCCTTCCACGGACCTTGGGTGCAGTGGAACTAGCAACAAATAAATCTGGAAACTTCTGGACTCGATCGAAGGCCCTTGACGAAATCAGCCTGGTTGCTGTCTTCTTCGTCAGCCTTTCGTTCCAGATGAAGAACACCTCTAAGATCACCTCTAAAAAATCCAAGATCTGGTACCCAACCAGATCAGGCCTGGACCGAGGTCTTTCAATTCATAGATCTTGAATTGGGATATTCTAGATAGGAAAGAAGGTAGATAGAACCAGACCTTACAGATCTGTCCTGCTGCAGCCTTTCCTGTAGATCTGTTGATGGAGATCTCACCCGCACCTCAAACGACCTCAGATCAACTCCAGATCTGAAAGAAACTTGTACCAACCTCGTAGCAAGAGATTTCAAGTCCTGGACCTAATGTTTGGATGGCTGCAAGAGAGGGAGAGGCAATATGGTTGGCGGCACAAAGGGGGAGGGGCTCAAAACCCTAGCGCCTCCCCTGCTTTTCCTGCCTTCTATGGATTTGGCGGCAAGAAACCCTAGGGTTTCTTGCTCCTGGGGCATGGAGAATAGCTGAAGAGAGAGGGAGAAGAGAGAGAGAGACTTGAGAGAAATGGTTTTCGTATTTCTTGGCTTAATCAAACCTATACAGTGCATGTATATATAAACACAGGGTCAAGTGACCCAAACTCAAAACTCCCTTGACCAACTCTATAGGAGATTAGGTTAACCCAATCCTATGTACACCCATGACTCGACCTAATCTCACCTATCCTGAGCCCAGACCGGGCCCATAAAGAGTTGGTCCCTTGAGGCCCACATAACCTAGACCTCAAGAATCCGAAAGGCCCACAGTCTTTCAACCTAGGGCCCAACTAGCCCTAAAGCCTCCATGAAGCCCTCATGAATGATCGATCTTGGCCTTAGCCTTGGTCCCCTGGGCCTTGGGCACACCACCTGGATCACAACAACTTCATCATCAGATGATAGCTTAAGACATCAGCTTTCAAAGTCCACAAGCTAAGATGGTCGAGGATGGCATTATAAGATGAGGGACTCTCTCAACCCAGATGATCTCCCAGTAATCATGTGGATTTCTCTTCGGATGAGTTGCTCTTCTTCCGTCATTTGCCCTCCGACCTGCTGTCGCTCCTACTGCGCTAGCGCTTGCTGCGGCTGAGGCAGAGGTAGAGGCTGCTGAGGCAAAGAGGGTGGCTACAAAACTCTCAAAGCTCAATTTTGAGGGGCCACTCTCCAGACAAAATGATTTAGCCACCTCTATCTGACAAGCCTCTCAATCTCATCGCAAAGCTAGTGGCAGTCTTCGGTATCATGACCATGGTCACGATGATAAAAGTAGTATTTATTTGGATCTCGACAGTGTTCCAATCTTGTTCTCATCAGTCGAGGCTCAGGTAACTCAAGCTCCACTTGTAACAATACCTCTTTTCAAGAAAAAGTCAGGAGCGTGTAGTTATTGTACTACTCAAGAGGTGATGGTTGTCGAACCCTTCTAGAAGAACTGTGGGATCGATAATTTTGATCCTCATTATTTTGCCTTGAAGATGGGGATTGGGAGCGCTGGCATCTTTTCTTCTCTCATCTTGGATGGCACTCCTTACTGGGTTCCACCGTGGCTGAACTGACAGGAGTATCATCGATAAAAGCCTCTTCCATGCAGACATACTTCTCCGTACAGACAAGCATATCAGGAAGATTTTGAGGATAAATGTTAATTAACGACTTTTTTAAGTCATTCTTCAGCAGACCACTCATCATTGTGGCTATCGCAGTCGACTGGTCCAGATTTTGAACCTCCAGGATCGTTGCCTTGAATCTATTCATAAAAGAGCAGATTGACTCATCCTCTTTTTTGCTTGATGGTATGGAGATAGTCGGACCGCTTCTGCTGTCACTGGTTGTTGATGAAATGATCGACAAAAGGTCAGCATAAGTCTTCAAAGGAATGAATAGACACCGGTCTCAAACTCGAGTACCACTATCGAGTGTCTCTTTTAAGGGTTGGAGGGAACGCTCGACAGAGGATTGCATCCGATGCTTCCTAAAGGAGCATGGCTGCCTCGAAGGTCTCCATATGATCGACAGAGTTGGTGGTCCCATCTTAGACATTTTGCTGAGACAGTTTGAAGTGTAGGAGGAGTGGTTTTTGCATAATCCTCGGAGCAAAGAGCGGCTGGCTGTTGTACCTTTCATAGGGCAACGCCAAGGAGCCATTATTGTTGAAAGTCTTTTTTATTTTCTGACCCAACTACTGGCCGAGCTCCTGAAACCATCTTTTAAAATCAACTTCATCGATAGTACCAGCCTCAGAGCATTGAGGAGATCGACGTCCGGAGGTTGAGTCATGGCCCGATTGTGGGCTTGGAGATCGCCGCCTAGCTAGCTGTCGGGCCCTAAGGTGACTTTGATGAGTCAACCTCCTCTCCGAACTTTGAGGAGGTGTCTGCGGCTCAGGTTAAGGTGGTGGCTGCGGAGCCACAATCAAAGCAGGATTCTATGGGGGCACCGCTGTGGAAGGCATAGACGGCACCACTGAGAAAACTGTATGATGCACCACTGTAAGAGGCGCAAGGACAGTCTGGAGAGGCTGTGGCACTGCTTGAAAGGGCGTGAAAAAGGTTTAGACTACTTGGATCGCGATCATTAGATATTGAACTTGCTGGAAGAGCTGACCGAATTAATCGATCGTGACTGACGCTGGCTGGGCCTGCTGAACCGATAGAGGAATGACCGGTTGAACCGATGAAGGGATTTTCGATACCAGTGGTTAAACTTGATTGTCAGCTAGGCTGCCCACCTTTCGAAAAGTGGCAGCATTGGAAAACCAGCAAGATGTCCATCTTGGAGCCATGAATGCGAATGTAGGCCCTTCCTCTATCTATTGCTACTGAAATTGATCGAGATTGAAAGACAGACACCTAGACACCTCATGTGGCAATACTGGTGCTGGAGTAACCTACAAGACAAGTTTCAAATCAGAGATTGTGGCTCCAGCGAGGACCCTCCGACGTTCAAGTTAAAAAAATAGAGAATAAAAGAGCCGCAACGAATTCTTTGTGAGAGATTTGATTGTACTTATCTGGATCCTCAGGGCTCTGGTTGTTTATATAGAAAGATGCTGAACAGCTGGCTTGTTAGCTGTGAGATTGCACAATCTCGAGATTGCGGAGTCATTGGATATGCTAAATTGGACGAGATAATTCAGCTCTTAATCGCTCCCGCGAGATTAGGGGAGATGGTTATGCCAAATCCTATCTATTCGAGATAGACAGCTATTGCGCACGTTGAAGAGATAAGTCAGTTGAGCAGCTCATACACAGGCTAGACCTCAGAGATGTCTTAGCTTAGCATGAAGATGGACTTTTCAGCTCATACGGTGATCAGCGGTCGTGTTGATGATTCGAAAACTTGAAATGTCTTGTGATATAGCATTGATCCGAGATACTCACGATAATTACCATAACAATATATATGCAAGAAAGCCTAGAAATCTTATTATTTTTGACTAATTGAGCCTACCTACTTCAATTAATTGTCCATTTGTAAAATCTTTAAAGAAGAAACCTAAACATAGATTGCCCTAGTATCATGTTCATGGCACATGTCCACTGCCCTCATAGTTAAAAAGCACTCTTGTACACGGATTAAGATAATGTGATGAAGAGCCAGATTGATGATCAATTGAAAGCATGCAGGTTTAAATGTTCACACTTGTGAGTCTATACAGGGAGAGAGAAAATATAATTGTTACTTATTGTGGTCCCTTTCGGCCAACCAAATAGCTCATTTCCAACTCAAGCCTACAATTTATTTTAGGCAAAATTTGTTTTTAGGATAGTATTTTCACATGCATCATTTGAGGCTTCCATTCCTTTTCATTTATTTTTGAAGTTATCTTGTTACTAAATTTTAAAATTATTATTTTATGCATTTATTGGCAATTTCTAAGAACTATCAACTAATAATTAATAATGTAATCTATATTGAGTCATGAATTTTGGGCAAGACTTGGACTGATCTTCCATACCTATATTCTATGTAGATTCTTAGTTCTCTTCACATATATTGGATAAATCTAGCATATGCTTTGAAGACTTATGCTCTCTTACTTGTAGACATAGGCAACGAGCCGAGCCATCCATTACACGGCCCGACCCGGCATGAAATAGGCCGTGCGAGGCACAGTCCATTAGAAGGGTCCGAGCTAGGTTGGGGGTTTGTAGCTTGTGGCCCAGGCCCAGCATGGCCCATAAGGGCTTGGGCTGACATAGCCTATGGGCCAGGCATGATACGGCCCAATCCGGTCCCGGCCCGACATGACTCGCGTGGGAGTTTTTTTTGGAATTTTTTTTGTCAAAATAGATGTAAGATTTTTTTGTAAAAATAAAAAATCACCTTGTAATGGTGGAGGATTTGGCGTGGACCCCTATCAATTTATTAATATTAATCAAAATGATATAAGAGAGGGAGGGGGGCTAGATCTGACCTTCAAATACAATAAGGAAGAAAGAAGAAATTAAAGTAACTCACCTCAATAATTAATAGATAAAACTAAAAGATTATAAATATAAAAAATTAATAATTGAAAATCTTACTAGTTGTCATGCATTGTCAATGGTGTTTGTATCATCATCATCATCATCATCAAAATTTGTATTATGTCCACCTTTATCTTGAAGTCTCATCTCAACATCTAATCAATTTTTGAAGCAGAGCAGCATCTCAATTGTTTCGCTAGTCATCCTGCTCCTTTTTTCATCCAAAACTTATCGATCTGCACTAAAAATAGATTCTGATGCTATTGTAGACATCAGTACAGTTAAGATATCACGTGCAATAGTGGATATTACAAGATATTGATTTTTGATATTTTTTCACCATGCTAACATATTAAAATTTTTTATTTGACTTTTATTATATGCAGATTGAAGATCGTTTCATAAATAAAATTCAAGTTTACTATTTAAAGATGAAGATGAAAATGAACTTGAAGAAGCGTGTGTATGTCTCCTATGTACAATGAATGAAAAAATAAATGATGAACAAGAAGTACTAGAAGAAGAGATGGAGGTTTGGGAACGAGAAGAATTAGATCCATGAATCTTATCATCATATAAAGCATAAATATCATGAAGAAGTTAGTTTACTTTAGTTTTAGCAGGTTCGGGATCTAGATTCATATTTTCATAATATGCATCAAGTAAAATTAAAATACCACTTAATTTAACACGTAGATCAAATACAGCAACTAAGTCATACATAGGACATATTCTGCTCCAATACTCATTTCATTTAGATTTTATTTCATAAATAATAGGCTTTAAAATATCATCATATCTATGTTGTGCAAATTTTTGGCTAATAAAATATACTTATTGTAAAAATAAATTAAAGATTGGATGATAAAGACCAGAAAGAATTTCAGTGGTATTATAAAAACTAACTAAAAATTCTTTCAATATTTTATCTTTGTTCCAATCAATTTCAGTCAATATAAAATTTAATCCATGATCATTAATATATATATTTAATAAATTTTTGTATGGATATACATCATGTATTATTGTATATGTCGAGTTTCAATGAGTAACTATATTAAGTTTAAATTTTTTAAAATATTTATCATGATCTATATACATTTGCTTAAATTTTTGAAGTTTTTTTCTAGAAGCTTGAATAAAAGAAACTATATTTCTAATTTTTATAATAACATCTTGAATCATACATATGTCAAATTGAATAGAGAGATTTAAAATATGACATGCATGTCTAATATACAATAAATTCTCATTTAGAATGTGATGCAAAGGATCTTTTAATAATCTAACAGTAGAATTATTATTAGATGCATTATCAAAAGTAATAGATATAATTTTATCATTAATACAATATGTACATGTAGTTTGATAAATAGCGTTTGAAATTTGTTGTCCAAAATATGAAAAATCAAAAGCACAAAAAGTAAGAATATATTTATTTAATAGCCAATCATTATCAATATAATGAGCAGTAACAGTGATAAAATAATAACTACCAACAGATGCTGTCTAAATATCAGAAGTTAATGATACTTTTAAATTTAGGACAGAGAGAGATTGGATCAAATTTTATTTCATTGCTAAAAAATTAATCATAGCTACTCTTTTAAATGTACATCTACTAGTTCTTCTGTAAGTAAATTGTAGGGCTAACTGAACATACTCTTTCAAATTAAAAAACTCACATAATCTAAAAGATAATTCATCCTTAACTATCCATTTGATCAATACTTTTCTTTCATTTTTATGATTATATACAAAACTACCTACAATACTACCCCTTGTAAATTAAGGATGCTTTGAAGACGAGCATCACTCATAATATGATTTTTTTGATGTCTCTTCAAATGGTCAGTTCTCCATTACTAGCATAACTATACAATTTAGCATATTTTTTATATTTTATTTTTAAAACTCCATCTACCATAACTCTTTCAAAGTCATTCCATACCACATTAGTCTTCTTGTGAGAAAAAGAGGCAGAGTCTTGACCTTCAGTATTGGTTTCAAAGAGAGAAGGAATAGTAGTTTCTTCTCCCTCTAAAATCGAGTGAATGCTAAAATGACTCTTATCATAAGATGTCATATCTAAATATAAGTTATGCAAATAAAAAAAATTTACCAAACAAAGAAACTGAGTAGAGGTGGATCGTAGGTGAAGACTTGTGAGCTTCCTCTTGTACTCTTCACTCTTCCTTAGAACCTCAATAAAGACCTCCAAAGCTCCAATAGATGGACTAATCCTCCTCTTGTATAGCACTTGCACACTTGCTAATTATTAATTGCTAATTGAACACTTGCTAAATATTGCTAGAAGAGAAGGAATAGTAGTAGAGAAGGAGAAGAGAGTTGATTTGGTGTAATAAAAATAGAAGAGGAGGGGGATATTTATAGAAATTCAATATTTTTATTTTTTCAAAATATTCTTCAAATTAGCTGTTTTATGGTTGTTGGGAGGGTTAAAATGGTCATTTTTTCAAAAATAGCCATTATAACCCAGAAAAAACAAAAAAAAAATGGATTTAGCTCTTACGGGCTGAGCCTAGCCCGTAACGGCAATAAACGGGCTGTGCCTGGCATGGTCCATAACAGTGGTAAACGGACCATGCCAGGCACGGTCTGTTTGGGCTAATTTTTTTTAAAAAAAAAAAAAATAATAAAAGGGCCGTCCATCAGGCCTGACAGGCCACGAACTGTGCTTGGTACGGCCCGCCAGACCCCGGGTCTAAGGTTGTGCCAGATCAGGATCCAGGGTAAACGAGATGTGCCATGCATGGCCCATTTAGACTGTGGTCCGATTGGCCTAGGTCGGACCGTGCTAGATATAGCCCAATGCCCATGTTTACTTACTTGGCCAATCCTTTCACCATTCTTCTGATCCAATTGGCTGTGCCAGGCATGGCCCAGTATCCATATCTACTTGGCCAATCCTTTCATCATTCTTCTTACCCAATTCAGGATATCAAGGAATCTTCAGACCATCTAATGGCAATCCTCTTCTCCTCCTTTCGCTTTTTCTTATCAAAGTGGAATTATGGAAGCTATGTAGCTGATGCTCTTCTCCACGACCATCCTTTTACATAGGTTTAGATAAGATTACATCAACCACCATATGAATATGTGTATTATACTCACAATATTTGAGAACAAAAGGATAATGTTGGAATCTATTAGCTTTATGAAAGAGATAACAAACCAGCATGACCTGCAGAATCAATGGCATCACCAACCAATAATTTTATTAGTTTTGTTTTTCGCTTCCCTATACGAGCTTATACTATGTCCCAGCAAATATGAACAACTTGCAATTATTTTTATGGATTTTATTATGTATTTCTTTACTTTTCTCTAAAAATGTATTCTTTACTATTCATGCATGAGATGGGTGATGGTTGCTTTTATGCAAGTTTCTTTAGTACAATTTTTGGATGGTAGGCTTTTTATCCACAAAACATGCTAATACATACATATACATATAATCCATATAATCCATGGAAAAATCACTCAAAAAAACTTGTTTATATGAGATTTTCTGAAAAGGTACTTTCGGAACACTAATGGGCATTAAATTAAAGAAAAAAAAAAGTTAAATACTGTACTTCAATTTAATATGAAAAAAATAACAATGGATTTATTATCTTCATCTTTTTTTATTATTTTATTTTATCTTTTAGATAGATTAATTAGAAAGTTTATAGAGTAAGATAGGATGAATAAAAAAATATTTTAACAAATGGAGCATCGAATGATAAACAAATATCTATGCACTCATTCCCACAAAGTTATACCAATTCTCTCGTTATGTATTAGTATTTATCAGATATAAAAAAATCATTTAAACTCCTTAACAAATTATAGAGAATAAATTGATTCTATTTCTATAGGTGGTTATACTCGATCGTGAAATTTAATTTAAATTAAATTTGATAAAAAATTTTCAAAATACATTTGTAACTTGATCATCTTGTTAGGTTAGAATTTGGATATTGGTTGTATTGTAGTCAAAGGTCAAGAGGTCAGATGGCTTGAATGACTGGGTTGACTTCGCGTTCGTATACATGAGGCATTATCCGTTTGGGCTTTGACCATCTTTGGGCTTCAGTAGATCTTGATCATTTTGAGCTTCATGATTTTGTCATTTTAAAATCATCTTTTTCTATAGACGGCGTCAATATTGTGGTCAAAGATCAAAGAGTCGGATGGCTGGATTGACTCCGTGCTTGTATATGTGAGGTATGGTCCGCTTTGGCTTTGACTATCTTTGGACTTTAGGGGCCCTTAGTCATTTCGAGCCTCATGGTTTTGTCCTTTAAAAAGTACTTCATATGGAAGAGAATATTCCAGTTTATATAAGTCATACTTCCTCTTGACTCACTATCGATGTAGGATTAAAAATTCTATCCTCCCACGTAGGTTGCATCTTACTTGACGGATTCATTGACAAATCTAGTTAAGACCCGTTTTCTCTTGTAATATAATTAGGACTAGTTTAAATCTAAATATATGTATTCTTGCATCCAAGAAAATAAATCTATCCTTAATATTAACTTTTAATAGGTTCTATATGTAAGAATGGTCATGTTATATCTTGATTAGCTCAAGCCTGCAGCCATAGAACTAAATTTCTTCATTCTTACATATATAGTTTGTTGAATAATGTTATTAGTAATTATGCCCCATTCTAATCTCTATCTTTTTGACCCTCCCCTACCTTGGACCTATCTTGGCCATCTCTCTCTCTCTCTCTCTCACACACACACGCACAGAGTCACTTACACACACACATATGCACGCACAGACCATTAGCTTTTTCTCTCTTATCTCCTTCAACAACACCCCTTCACTCAGCCATTGTGCACCTCGTCTCTCCCTCTCCTTCTAACCTATCATGTTTATGGTCTCTTACTAGAGCTATATATATGTGGATACATTTTGATCAAGAAATGTTTAGTAGAAAGAGGTTTTTGCCGTTATTAAATTTGAAAATATGACATGAATCCTTAGGAAAAGAAAAACAAAAGAATACAATACAAATAACTTCAATTCTTGATTGTCAAAAGAATCATTAAATCATGTGACATGAACTACAATTTACTATATGCCTGTGAGCTAATTTTGGAGCCATGCATGAGAATTGTTTGTTTTTGGTTTGTATTCTAATTTCATGTAACTCTTATATTTCAATTTGTGTTAATTAAGAAGCAACAAATTGATATGTCTTAGCTAAATTTTAGCTGCTATTTGAAGCAGATGGATGAATAATTATATTTTTAAAGATGTGTTTTATGGGTGGCCCATTTATGTTTTCCTTGATCTCAACTTCCTATTTACTTGATTGGATTGTCTTTTTGCCATGATTGTACATGCTAATTCCTTCTTTCATATCTATTGAAAAGATAGTTGTATGTACAAACAACTAAACTTTGTAAAGATAAAAAAGCTTGGTAGTCATTCTTCAAATTAATTTTTAGTTCTTGACTAATTTTAAAATAATTTGAACTTTTTATGTGCATGTGCCAGTTAATTTATTTAAATCATTGAATTGATTATAAATTTATTTCTCAGTATCTTAAGCTCTAAAATTTAAAAGTAAGCAATATTATTCTATTATAAATTACATGAGTCTTTTTCTTTTTATTTAATTTTTACACCATAAAACAAGAAAATGGCATTCCATATGCACATATCTCATATTATCTACTATATATTTTTGCATATCATGTGGAGCTCTTATGTACCATCACCAACCAAGGTATTATGTACTCGATGCTCCAATATGTCTCCCTACATGATTTCAAATTTTGTGCTATATATAGTTGCAACTTTCATTTTTTATGAGAATCTTAGTTAAATTTAAAACCAATCGTAACTAACGATGACTTTATTGCTTGTATCATCAACATTTGCCTTATATGAAATAATAAAGTAAAAAAAGAATGTGATATAGGTTTCCTTGGCTTTGCATCTAATTCCAAGCTCAAATTCATATTTTATGAATATTCTATATGACTTCATAAAAAAAAATCCATACTTTATGCATCAAATTCCACATGGCATGCTCCACTATGTTCGGCTATATATAGCTATCTGAAAATATTAATACAAAAAGTTTGATATTAGGTAGGCATGAAGTGGGCGTTTCAATGACCTTTTGTAATAATTATGTTTGCTACTATTAACAAATCAAATATTTACTATAGATTCCTTATTAATAGCCTTATATTTAATAATTTATAATATGAAAAGATAACAAATTTTTCTATCTAATTCCAAATTTATATTCATATTTTATGGATATTCTATAAGACTCCATCGAAGAAAAGCCATACTTTACACATCAACTTTCACGTAGCATACTACACTCTATCATATACAGCCATATAAAAATATTAATTAATTCATAACTCCACTTTCAGTGCAAAGGGAGTGGGAATGAAGTGGCCGCTTCCACAATTTTTTATAAAGAATCATTTTTTATGGCTATTAATAAATCAAATATTTAACATGAATTCGTTATTTAATCCAATTGAAGAAAATACATTCATCCTTAATAATTTCAAATATAAAAAGTTAATCGGATATTTTTGTATCAAGAAAATTAAGTTAGATTAGATCCATTTAACTGTATCTTATTAGCATACTTCACTGGATATAGCCCTCTGATAACATTAATTAAAGCACAATTTTACTTGCAATATAATAGGTGAGCATGAAGTGGCTCTTTCAATGACCCTTTATAAATAATTATTTTTATTACTATTAACAAACCAAATACTAAACATGAATTCCCTGTTTCATCTGACTAAACATAATTTTTTTATATTTAATATTTAAAATCTGAAAAGATAACCAAATATTTTTATATTAAGAAAGCTAGTTCATATTAGATTGGCCAAAGTAAGCTTTAGCAGCATACTCCATTCTGCTTCACTATATATAGCTTTATAAAAAATATTGGATAAAGCTCTGCTTGTAATATAAATATGGCAATAGGTGAGCATAGAGTGGTTATTTCAATAACCTTTTACAAATAATCATTTTTACTGATACTAACAAATCAAATTCCTTATTTAATCCAATCGAAAAAAAATATTTTTATATGCAGTATTTTAAAATTTAAGAGGATAACAAAATATTTTTGTACCAAGAAAGCTGGCCCAAATTACAGCTTTTAGCAAAAACCCCTTGCAATTTAATACATAAAAATTGAAAATAGTGATTTCCTAACATGTTGATCGGGAGTACATGTCAAGCATATATAAAGAAAAAAGTTATCAAAATCAACCTAATACCTTTAAAAGTTTACTAGAATTTGACATTTTAATATAAGATATATTAAAGTAATTTTATTTTGATCTTTTTTGTTGAGTTATTGGTATTACTGTTGCGTTATTCTTTTTTTGCCACCCCTCCCTTGTTTCGCTCGCGCGGGTGAAAAGGCCACTAACGACTGGCTGTCTGAGAGCGGATGGCTGGTTTTTATTCCTCTCCTCACACTTTGTGGAGAGGAGAGCTCTTCCTCCTCCTCCTCCCCTCGTCCCTTTTTTTATCCCACCTCCTCTTTTCCCCCTCTCTTCTCTCCTCTCTCTTCTCCTCCTCTCCTCTCTTCCTCTCTCTCGCCCTCTGATCGACGCCCCCAACGACCGCCCGGCATGGGAGGAGCTCCGTCCTTTGCGATCCGGTGATGGGGGAGGCCCGCCCATGGACTACGACGGCGCCGGGATCCAGACGCGTGGCGCCAGAGCCGCTGCCGCGGCCGTGACGGAGGCATCGTCGTCCTCGCTCGCCCCTGCCCTTGATGAAGGTGAGGGTTAGGTTTTCTCGACGCCACTCCCCTTTTCCCTTGTTGCTCTCGTTCATTTGGTCGCGGAAATATCGCCAAAATTCGTGTTTTTGGGGATTTTTTTTGGAAGGGAAGTGGAAAGTCGGGTTCTTTCTGGTGAATCTGGGGTTCCCGTTGGTGGAATTCGGTTCCTGATTATGTATTTACTTGGATTGAAATTTAGACGTTGCTGAAATCTTCTCTTGAAATGCCTTAGTGTGGAAATCGGACTGCTTTTATGAAATGTAAAAGGAAGTTTTTTTTTTCTTTTTTCCCTCTTGAAGGTGTTTTTATTCTGTTTCGGTGTGTTGATCGTTTGCTACCTTTTCGTCATTGGTAAGATTTGTCTGCTTCGTTGATGTCTTTCTATATCTATATTATTGCTGAGGTTCTATCTTTCTCATTTGATTTCGTGATCCCATCTGCTAGAATTCCTTTTGATTTTCTACCTTTCAGTTGGCTTCAGAAAAAGAATGTTGCAATGAGGTGCAGCTTTCCTTGATGCGTTTCGGTTCATGATTTATGTCGAATTGCAAAATTTGGATGATTCAAGATTTCTTTGTCAAGCAACTGCTTGCGTTGAAATTGCTAGTGCAGTCAGCAGAAAATTCTATATAATTGAGATGAATTGTTGTTTTGTTGTGGAAATGAGAAATGTACTTTTTCTCTGCATGTATATGGATTTTCCTCTATCTGAGTCTCAACATTTATTCCCTTACGCAATATTGGCAATTCGTCAATATATTAGTCTCTTTTTCTTGAACAATATTGGCAATGTTTATTATTATTATTATTATTGTTGTTGTTGTTGTTATATTATTATTATTATTATTATTATTTTAATTTGCTATTCTTGTTTAAATTGCTTTTCATCCTGAAATGGTCACTTTTTAGTGCGTAACTATGTCAAGTTTCCTGTGGACGCATGTGGGATGTGTATTGAATCTATGCTTCTGGTGCTACTGCAGAGACAATGTGGCAGATGAACAAGAGAGGAAGTGAATCTGTGGAATCTGGACTGTACCCTGAGCGTCCAGGAGAGCCAGACTGTGCTTATTACCTCAGAACTGGCCTATGTAGATATGGGTTGACTTGCAGATACAATCATCCTCCCGATAGAAAGCTGGTAAATGTGATTGTTTTATTGTTTATGCTCCACCTGTCTGGAACTGTATCTATTTGATCATTTTGCAATTACAGAAACACAGTCTTTCTGTCAGTATCTCTTTTGTTTTTTTTTTTCTTTTTTCATCATATATGATGTTTCTTACTGAGTGCTGATATTTATTGGTGAGTGCCTTTATCAAGCTGTATGCTTCTAATTGCCAATGTGCTTTCGGCTAGTTATTATCTTTCCATAAAGACCCTTTTTTACACTCCATTTATTCCAGCATATTGATTGAGGCTGATTGAAATGAGATGTGGATAATCTGGGTCATAGTCCGGCTGTAAGATCTAATTATTGGTCTGCAAAACGCATGCATGTACCTGGCACTTCCATTTAGATATTTCAATCTATTGCTTTTCTTATAACTGTCTCCGCTCTCTTGGTTTCAACCTCACCTTCTTCTCTACCTATTGGTTCTTGCTCTTCTCAAGTCTAGGGGAACCTTAAAAAGTTGCTCTCTCATTGTTGTCAAAGGGGCTTCCGGGTGCTCACCTAGATGGTCAGGTGAGGTGAGGAAGCCCCTAAGTGCCTCAACAACACCCAAGCATGCTGAGACTGCGAGCACAATGCATAAGCGAGGACTTGGGACAAAGCAAGAGGGGTTTGGGCAAGCACCTCTCTAATGTCCGGCAATTCTTCCTTCACCTTTTCTGTCAATTCTTTTAGAGCTTTATTGGCTTTACTTTGAGGGTTATCTTGGTTCATTGGAGTCCTTGTAAATAAGGCTGCTTTAAGATGTCCAATGATTTACTTTTTAATGTTATGTTTTGTTTAGAAACATCAAACACCTTCTAGGAAGTGATGTTTTGCTTTCATGTTTGAATTTTAAAGCTACCAAAGGATCTCTGGTGGTTTATTCTTAAAAACATGATATGAGAAGTGGTATTGATGTCATGTTTTGAAAGATGTGAAACATAGTATCTGATATACGAGACAATTATGATTTTAGATGGTGAAACATGAACAACTAATTTTATAATGCTTGTATTGTTTTCAGATGCCTATAGTGTTAATTTCTAATATGTCAACTGAACCTTTTTTAGATTAGCACTTTGCTTTCTTTAGGAAAGCACCTTTTTGTCATCTAGTACCGTAGGCAATATAGGGATCCTGCCCTTTTAAGGGCTTCTTTTGTTTTTAAAAACCTTGGATCTAAGGTTCACAAAACCAATACCGGAGGTGTATCAACCAGCAATTGGTTTAGTATGGTTCGAGTTTGTAGCATGCCACTTTGGGCTGTGAGAGGGACGAAGAGGGAGAGGAAGTGAAGGAGAGAGGGAGATAGAGGGGGAGAGAGAGGCTTAGATCTGGTGAGAGAGAGAGAGAGAGAGGCTGGGATCCTGTGAGAGTGAGAGAGATAGAGGCTCAGAGTTGATGAGAGAGAGAGGGAGGAATGGAGAGGGAGGGGAGAGAGATGCTCGGATCCAGCGAGAGAGAGGGAGAGAGAGGGGAGGAGAGAGTCTTACCTCACCAGCATCATCATCGTCATCATTATATGGTGGCAATGTCGAATCAATGAGGACAGATTGCGATTAGGGTTTTGAAATGGGGGAGGGGCAAATGAATTGAACCAAACAGGAGAAAGGGAGGTTATATTCCAAACCAAATGTCTGAACTATGCCGGTAACTGACCGATTGGGTTTAGTATGCTTCAAACCAGTTGGTTTGTCACGGTTCAGAAATCCCTACTTGGATCACGTATCTAGCATTATCAAATAGATGTTTTAGGTTCCACTATTGGCCTCTCTCTTTCTTTAAAAGATTCTTTGCTACAAGTTTTGTATCAAGCAAAGGATTTATGTCAGATGGAGAATTGGTTGTAGAACTTTTGTTGACTTTGATGGATCATCCATTGTTCTTAGAAAGCTGAGTTGTTATTAGATTGGACAAGCTTGTGACTAAGGTTAAGGTTATGGTCATGCTTGCACTTTGTAATTTAGTTCAAATCTTGAGGTATACCTGTTCTTTGAATAGTATGAAACCTCTTATCTATCTACATAATTTACCAACATTTATGGTAGTGACCAACTCATGTTATTTTCATTTTTTGAAATATTTGCAGGTTGATAAATCTGATCAATGTATAGCTCTCTATATTGCATGCTTTTGACTATATTCAAAATATTAAAAACCAGGATGAGCTGATCTATTAGACTCAGCTAGTTGATGGTTGAGGTTGGCAACCACTATGTGCTATTATGTATAAATTTACTGAAAGACATTTACAAAGTTTAAAAAAAAATCATCTAAATATTTTATGTTTTAGAATGGAAGAGACTCCACATGTAACAAGATAAAAGTTGTAGGTTAGCCTAGAAAACTATTTTATGTTTGCTGAAGACAATCAAGAATGCCAAAATGGTTTGAAAAATTGTTTGGTACCTCTTCCTAAAATGGAAAATTAATCCTTAGACATTAATGATGTTTAAGAGTCCTTATTGCATCTACTTGGATCAATATTATGTATTTGTCTTTGATTTGTTGAACACCCCCCCACTGCGCATCCCTCGAAAACACTTTGTTTATTAGGAGCTTAGTTTTTCTCCCACCATTTTTGTTGGCTTTCTGTTACTTTATCCTTATATGGTACAACTCTCTTGCATCTTAGTGTTCTTTCTTTTTGTGTCGTTATTCCTAGTTTTGTGACATATATAATCTAACATCCACAATGCTCAGTTTTTGTGCTTGAACCTACTTCTTTGCCAACCAATCTCCCAACCCAGAGAATATTGTGGGCAGGATTTTTCTGTTATGATTTATGGAATTCTTAAGTCATATAATGTATGGCAGTACCACAGCTAAAATGCACCTCTCCACATCATCCACCTTACACTATGTCGAAAGTTGTGCCCACCCTTTTGTTCTCTTGTATGATTGACCTAATATAGTGAATAAGGTATTGTGCTGAGGCCTGACCATTGACTTTGATTAAGTTCTTTCTTTAATATTTTGTGTACGCTTATACGAAAATCCCATTCCATTTATATGTTTTGTATATCTTACATTTAGACCCTTGCTTTCCGTCTTCATAATTTGAACTTCTGTTTGCCTCATTGTCATCTTATGATTGACTTTAAAACATCAGCAAAGTAAGGATACCATGCCATTTCTCTTTAATGTCAAGCATAACTTGATCAACCATTCAAAGAGTTATGGACTTTGCTTCCCCATTTGAAAACTTCACAAATACTTCTAGCATTTGATTATATTCTTATCATTGATATTCTTAAAACTTTTAAAATTCTGTTTTAGCACTTGTTTATTTCAACATCAGTGAGATTATAATTTGTGGTATATGAGCATTTGCTTTCTTCAAGTCAGTTAATTTAAGTTCCCTTCCATCAATTGTCTAATCAAGCAAATAGCCTTTGTGATCTACCTTTGATTTGTAAATTCAAATATGTTATAGCAGTAATGTGATTTTTTCCCCTTAATTCTTGTTTCATCATTTTTTCTCAAGCTCAGTAGTGCAGCTCATAAGTTAACTCCAACAATTGTTGTTCTATATGTTACATGCATATTCTTCTGTAACCATGATTTCGTATATGGGTGTCAATGGGCTGTCTTGACCTGTTGCACCTAGGTCCAACATCAGCAGTGATCTAAATTACTTAAGCTGGATCCTAGCCCAGCCAATCCAGGCTTGAGCCTGACCTAAATACAAGTATATTCTTAGGCCAAGTTGGTCCCAGATTCAGCCCCCCTTCATTCTACACTACTTTCTAAGCCTGGATCCATTGTGAAATATTTTCGGGCTTCCTGTGTTTCGAGCCAAGCGGGCCTTGGGGTCTAATATAAAAGCTTGTGCATAGTTAGTTTAGATCAGATTCTTTAGGCTGCTTGGTCTGGCCAAGTACATTGATGGCTTGCCTATAAGCAGGTAGTATTATACTTCTTTCATCACATGAAATTTTTCATATTTTGGAGTTCTCATTGGCTAAACTGGCTCACCAAATCAACCTAATTTCTCTCACTTGAACAGCAAAATTTCATAAGATATTGCACTCTCTCTTACTCTTTTAATCCTTTCAACTTCATCTCTACTTTGTTATGTTAACAGATTGGTATTCATATATCCTACTTGGTTATGGTTTTGATTTTCCTCCAGAATATTCACTTGCTAACTGTTACAAAAAATATTACAACCCTTAGGGCCTGTTTGGTAATGCTTTTTTTCTAATGTCCAGGAAGAAAATTACAGTAGACTGAACAAATATGTATCATTATACCCTCTTGTTTTTTCAGATTGTCTGTAAAACCTTAAGAGCTTTTGGCAGCAAGATTTAATACTTATAAAAAAGTGAAAAGTAAAGCAAGGAATGGCAGAAGTTCGATGCAAATGCTGCCTCTAGCATCAATTTCCATGTGTTTCACTAATTTGTAGGGAAACAAAAACACAAAAACAGCAACAGTACCAAACAGGCCCTTGTTCCTTGAGCAAGAAATACATTGTTCTGTCCTACTGTATGTAATGTGATCTGCCTCTTTTTTGTACTCTTGCAAAAAAGCTACTTCATAGATAACTTCTCATCTTCAAAGTTGATGCCATTTATTCCTTGCTATTTTTACTTGAAATGCATTTTAACCTCAAATCTCTCTGCGAAGTATATTATTGTTGATGCTGCTTACCTTCAGATTCTTCAGAAAAAAAGGCTTGGTCTAACATCTAATTCCACATCATAATATCATATACTGTACAGTTTTCAAGCTTTACTATTCAATAAGGTTTGACAATTGTTACACATCTCTTGCTACATTTTTTTTTTAACCTTAATCTTGGCAGCATATGGTTCCATCCCATATCTTCTTGCACATAGCATTGGAGCATAACTGGTAGCTTATGTTGCATAGTTTTACTTGTTTGAGATCTTTGCATTTGAGTTATCATTTCTTCTAAAGAGAAAATAATTATTCGTAAGCATTTAATAAATCCCGACAGCCAACAAATGCCTTGGAAAAAGGTTTGTACAAGTTTATTAGTATATTGGATAGTGCTAGTTTTGCTTCTGCTGATTTGATCCACAAATCAGGGCTTGTGCACTGTATTTGTGGGGCCCTCATGGAGTCTCTGATGCAGCACACGAACCTTGGGCCCAGACAAATCCTGCATGCAGGATGTGACAGGGCATGTAGCGTTGGACATAGAGGACCCACACTCCTATTCTACAAGATCTTAAAGATCTTGTTTAGTTTTTTTATAATCTTAATGATTACAGGCTATTTTGTATTGACATGTAGTGGAAGAACTCCATAAGCTTCTTTTATGCCGAATACTGTTGTTGGACAAGTATTTTGTAGAAACTTGATAACACATGTCTAAGGCTATAGCTATTATATGCCTTGTGTGGGATTTTGGTGCTCTAAGATGAGGCTTTTTAAGGGAACTTGATAAAACATGTCTAAGGCTATAATTATCATGTGCATAAGACAGTTGGATAGCAAAGAGGGCACACAAGCAAAAGATAAGCTAGTCGTGCTGGGATTTTGAGGTGGATATATTAAAGCTAGGAGCGACCAGACCTCGTTGTAGTAGAAACTCCTTTGAGCCATCTGTTTGTGAAGCTCATTAGGTTTTTGGCATCGTGTCTATGCATATGATAGTAAGAAAAAAAAATCCAGCCATCCATCTATGAAGCTCTTGGGATTTCTCTTTCTAAGCTGTGTACAAGCCATCCATCCACACATATGATTCCTGTCTGCACTATTAGTATTGTAAGCCGCTTCTAGTTGTCATGAGGCCTGTGAGGCCCATCTCATTTGCCAATTTTCCAAAAATTCAATTATAAGAAGTCTTGGTATAATAAATATGCCTCCACATTCATTCTCTGATTAGTGAATAAAAAAATGGGGCATCTTTTATCACAAGATTGATGTAAGTAATCTCTGTTAAAGGGATCACAACCATCCACCATGTGCCCCTTCTCGATTAAATCATTTGCATTGCAAGTGCGGAGAACAAGACATAGATTTGCAGGCTACATGAAGACATGGTGTTTCAGCAATGTATGATAAATTGAGGAATTTTTTTGAGATGGTCTGGACACCTACAATGTCGGCAAAGTGTCTTCTGTAAGTAATGGAGTGTAAATCTGATAAACAGTAGTGAAGTGCAACCTCTGTGGCAAATCCTGAAATAATGGGATAAGGTTTGTAACTCATGTCTATAATTTACTCCTATTCTTGCTAGTTAATTGAACACCATGATGTCTTGTGTTCTATGTAAAGTGTAATCATTACACAATACACAGATTCATTGATATGATGATTTGTTATTTGAATTTAAGTTATCTAATAAAAAGCATGCAGTATAAAGATGATTGGGGGCAGAATGCTTACTATCTTCCCATGATTGTTAGCTAAATTCGGTTCCATATTTTGCATGTTAATCAAATTGTCATATGCAATAGAAGAATTTCTACCCAGACATATTAAATTGTCAAGAATTCTTCATGATCAATGATGTTAGATAACTTAGAAGTCTTTTACCATATATGTAAATGCTTTTCTAGTATGTGGTTTTGATTGTGTTGACTTTTTATTTTTTAAATTTTTTTTATGTGCACTTATATAAGAGAATTCTATCAGAATTGATGGTCTTGATCAGGTCCTGTTAAATGTCAGGCTATTGCTGCTGCAAGAATTAGGGGTGGATATCCTGAAAGAGTAGGTCAACCTGAATGTCAGGTAACCTTACATTATCAGTTTCTCCTTAAACCAAGTTCTGTTTATTTCTTTTCAAACTTTCCCTGCTTTTAAAGGTTTGTTGGTAGTAAATACTTTTTGATTGATTGCTGGATGGCCAAGTTGGATGTTGCAACCTCCTAAAGAAAGGAAGAAAAAGGAAAAAAAAGAAGAAACCCCTGAAGTGAAAGTGCCACGCATTATGCTTTAGTTGCTTTTGGTCAAGAATCAACACATGGTGCCGCTGTGCATAAATAGTTTTTAAAGGCCCATATCTTGGCCATCTTGGTGGGTGATTGATACCAAGATGTACCAAGATAGTGGTCTATCTCAACTGAGATGAAACACTAGAGAAATTCAAAAGAAAATAGACCAGATATCCCAAGATCTCTGCCAACATCTAATGGCTGAGATTTGAAATATCTGCTAATATGGAAGAAAAAGTATAACCACTGTTTTAGGATGATTTAATATTTAGTGAATAAAAATCCCATTTTGCAAACTCAACAGAAAATATTGAAAAATCTTGGCCGATACGTCACTATTGTGTTGATTGATATCTCTACAGCTGATGCAATATGAACCATATTTTTCGTACATTGGAGAAAGTCGACTTGTTCCTAGGCATCTGCTCAGATGTTTCAAACCTGGGTTTATTGGTTGTGCCACTCTTTATAAGAGAATTGATCTGCTGACAGCTTGTTATTTGATATATCTCTACTCAAGATTTTTGTCGTTATGGAATTTGGATCTCTATATGGAACATTAACCTGAGAAAATTATGTGTTTATTCTTTTGGGAGATATATGCTCGTGTTGAGAGCTCAAGCATTGAGTAGCAAGGGATGGTTGGCGAGCAAATATTAGGACTATAAAATCTCAAGTCTTCTTGGCTTCTGTTTTTTGGACCTATAGGGCTCCTGTATGATGCTGATTCTTTGTAAGACCATGCTTAAAGATTTTTGGCTAGAATTATGCTTTTAATTTGATAACAAGTTGTCACCTTAGAATGCACTTCTATATATTCCTTTTTGTATGCTATATTCATTTGTTTCTTGCAAGCATCCCTTTTCTGTTTTTAAATAGAGGATGTGATGAAGCCAAGTCACAAATACAATTGCTGTGCAGCTAATGTTAAGTGGCATGGTTGCTTAAATGATTCTCTGTTATTGCTTTACTTATTTATATATCATAATGCAAACTGCTTTGACCTGCTTGTTTGTAAGCCTGTGATGCGAGTACTGTCCATCCTCAACAACCCTGCCATCTTGTACTGGATGCACCTCACACCAAGGGAGGAAAAAAGAGTTTTACATCAAGTTACACAGTTAATGGAAAATTTATTTTTAATCAGGGGAATCATGGCCATCCATATTTTATATCTCATGCATTGCATATGCCCAGTACTGGTGGTACGTGTTGTTTGAAGCTAATGATGATGCCAGGAATTCATATAATTAGGCCAGCAAGGTACATCCAAGAAGAGGGGCTCGTCAAAGCCTGACCTATTTGGGCATTAAGCTTCTATTTGGATTCATCTAGAACCAAATTCCATGATTATTGATAATGTCTTCTGCAAATAAGAAAGAAATTTCATAGCTAAAAAAACTGCATTCCTGTTTTAAAACATCTATAACTTAGGAAGGCAAGAAGGTAATAAAAAAAATAATCTCAATATAATTTGTATGGAGGATTCCTTAATTAGATGAAGTGTCTTCTTTTGAAGAAGCCCAGGACATGGGCTTGCAACTCCCATATAAGTTCAAGTAAGACGGCTTGAAAAGGGACAAAATTTTAAATGATGTAGGAATCATGACATAAAAATGACGAGAAGGGGAAGAAAAAAAAGATTAAGTGCTGCCTGGTCGTGATGTGTTGCACATCTAAGTGGCAACTTGTAATAAGTGGTAGAAATCTTCTTCCATTTATAGAATCCTGCCTGAGGGCAAATTTTGAACAGACTTCTCAATTGTAACTGCCACATTTATGAGATTCTCTTGAACTGAGTGCTCGTTCAAAATTCAATACCATATGCTGAATTGCTTGGCTCATGGCTTAGGCAAAAGAAAAAGGGGGAGAAAGGAAGAAGGTGGTACAAGTACAACTGCCTCTTCCTATCTCCATTCCCTATGATTGATATAAAAAGCATTCCTTGTTCTTCCTCATTCCCTCCTTGTTTTAAGAAGCATTATAAACTTTCTTTCTCATTTTCTTCCTACTTTTATTCAGCTTCTCTTTATTCTGCACATGGTGTTCTGATCTGATGTCTGTAAGCAGTCCACAGTGAGGTCAAAGGAGGTTACAGATTTGATAGCATCTGATGCACATCCTGAAGTGTTTTCTGTGTCGACATTTGTTTTGTTTGAAAGCAATTTTTTAGGATACATGTTGTCCAGGTCATATTAATATGCATTCCAGTCAATAACATTTGCTTCGGTTTGTTATTTTTATTCTGTTTTGCGTAGTCTAATGGCACTGTCTTCCTTACCACCTAATAAATGTTTGAACTTTAATTCTGTATTTATTTAGTCTTTAATGATGAGTGATAAATCTAATTTTCTTTCTGTTTACCCTTGCTAGTATTATCTTAAGACTGGAACATGCAAATTTGGAGCTACGTGCAAGTTTCATCACCCCAAAGATAAGGCTGGAATTTTTGGGCGAGCTCCACTTAATAATTTAGGATATCCAATTCGTCCGGTTTGTGATTGCTATTTGCTTATGTTATATTGTTTTGTTTGCTTAAGACCTTTAATCACCATTCTTGCATTCCAGTTGTGTTTGCATAATAATTAAGCGTATTTTTTTTGGTTGTAGAATGAGAAGGAGTGTGCATATTATTTAAGAACTGGACAGTGTAAATTTGGGAACACTTGTAAATTTCACCATCCGCAGCCTTCTAATGCAATGGTTTCCTTACGTGGTTCTCCTGTTTATCCTCCTGTATCGCCTGCCTCTCCTGGTCAGCAGTCTTATCCTGGTGGTTTGACAAGCTGGCCCTTATCAAGCACCTCTTTCATTCCAAGCCCTCGATGGCAGGGTCCTTCTAGCTATGCTCAATTGATTCTTCCTCAAGGGTTGGTTCAAGTACCTAGCTGGAATGCGTACCCTGTGAGTTCAGTTTATGCACTTACTTTAGGTTCTTGAATACCCTTCATTTGTATAAAAGCATACAAATTCTCTCAATTATCCAATGTAAAATGCATCTGACCCCTGGTTAATGTCTAGAATTTGTTGATTTTCTTGATACTGTAAATATTCTATTGTGTTGGTCCATCATGCTTATATCCATGTTTGTGCGTGCGTGCATGCATGTGTGTAGGGTGCTGTTTTTGATTTTCTTTTTTTGTGTTTTTTTTCTTGTACTTTGTGCCTACTAGACAACTACTTATAAACATATTCTGTTACTTTTTGAGTGTGCAAATATTAGGGTGACTAACATGCTCTTCTCATTTTTCTCTTTCTTTTGCTTGTTACAATTCAAACACTAAGCCTTGACTCCATAAAAATAAAACTCTTTTCTTCTGCAGTTGCACTCTCCTCATATTTGGTAAGAGAGTTACAAGCAAGGTTTTAGTACCAGGTCTTACCTACCAAGCATACTGTATTGGAATGGTAGGGAATTACTTCTCGGTACACACCCTATACCTTCACTACGTACTAGACTGCCATGCTGTCCCAACACTCAGTATGCCATACTGGTTGGTCGCTGGTACAGGTACTGGTATTGGTACTTAAAACCTTGATTACAATCATAGTGCATTAGCATAATATGGAAGTTAGTCATTCAGGTTCACCATCAAAAGTATACCTCCTCATGGCAAAAGTTCTAACATAACATGTCACTGCTTGTTGAGATCAAGACCATCCAGCAAATACTACTATTTTTTACTGGTCAGCACTCAGCATATTAGGTGCCAACTTCTTGTTTCTGTGATACAGAAATTTTTGGGCTATGGGAGCCAATATATTTTATTTGAGGCGGCTTTGCTTGCAATATTATCATTTCCTTTTCTATTGCCATTGGCAATCAGACAACTTCTGTTAAAAGATACAGATATGTAGTGTTACAATGGTTGAGGGTAATGAGAATCAATATAATCAGAAACAAAGCTTGGAGATAATATTCTGGTAAAATGTGTTCCTTCCTGCCTAGATTTCTGAATGCCACTCTAGCAAAAGAGCTCTAATTAAGAAATTTGTTTCGTGGCTCCCTCACAGCCATATTTTCCTTCTGTTGGACCTCCCACCAAGAAGTATGGTGGGCAAATCTCAAACTTTCTTGTCTGTCTTTCTTCATTCATGAAGCTGGAGTTGGCAAAATCTTCTAACATATGCAGGAAGTATTCTAAAGCAAAATTATTATCTAAGAGGTAGGCACAGAAACTGCAAAATCAGGGAAACAATCATGTTTTTACTGCCAATCTCAGCTTTACCCTCTTAGCTTTATTTTTTGCCTTTTTATTCACACTTTTCTTTTAAAGAATTTTTGCCTGTTGTTCATGCCTCTTTCTTCAATTAGTGCACGTTAAGCCTGTATAAGACTTTGGTTGGATCTTTACTTTGTTCTTAAGCTCTACTGCTTTGCTGCAATTGATATTGCATTCTCACTTTACTCCAGCATTATGTTGGTTCTCCAGTTTATTGGTATTACAACAAACAAGTTGTTGCCTGCTGAAGTTTGAAAGCCAAATATGAGCCATTGCCCATCGTGATTTCTGATGTTGTGATTAGTTTGCTTTGTCAGTCAACCCCTGTATAATGCAGGCAACCATTTTCACAAGTATATATTGTGAATGATTCTGCTTCCTATTAAAGTTTATGTATCCTTTTTGGTTTATCCTAAATTACTTGTCTAGTATCCTTAGAACCATATATTACTTCAGTGTCCAGCCATCTTCATCAGTTTCAGTTTTCTTCCTGACTCTATGATTACTTATATCTGATATTAAATTATTTACAGAATTTATTAAAAGTGGCTTTATTGTTATGTTCTATGTTTTCTCTTCAGGGACATTTGGGGTCTGTTTCATCTTCTGAGAGCCAGCAACAAACACCAGGGACTGTTCAAATGTACGGATCTTCTCGCCCAAGCGAAACAAGTGTGGGAGTTCAAGGGACAATGTCATCATATCGATCCAGTTCTACTCCTATGGGCCAGTATGCATTGCAGAGAGATAATGTGTTTCCTGAGAGGCCGGATCAACCTGAATGTCAATTTTACATGAAGACTGGAGACTGCAAGTTTGGTGCAGCCTGCAAGTTCCATCATCCAAAAGAGAGATTGGTACCTGCTCCTAACTGTGTGTTGAGTCCATTAGGCCTTCCGCTGCGCCCGGTAAGTTATATGGTCAACCTTCACATTTCCCTAATACCTTGATTGAGACCCATAATCCATGCTGAGTAACTTCTGTAGTGTTTCGTAGTCAGTTGCTGGAGATGTAATGAGATCATGTTCATGTTCTTTTGTTTCATTTTGTGATGTTACCGTGCAGAACTATGTTGTCCTATTGACATTGTCTTTTATATAATTTTGATTGCTTATCTTCTTTGAGATCAATATGTTGTGTGCATACTAGTTGCAGGTTTCCATTCATATAGCTGATTTGAAATGGTACTTGTACAAATTGGTAAGATGCAACTGTGAACATTTCTTGATTGGCAATAAGAATCTGGGACTGCATGGATTGTTTATGGTGTATTATAATTAACACGTAGGAGCAACCTTTATTAATTAGTAGCAAGATTAGGTTGAATTATGTCAATTTTTTAAAGATCTATGTGCTTAACCCTAGAAGCAGTTGATCTGCTTTTAGTGAGGTTGTGGTGGCTCTTTCGTGAAGTCTGCAATAGTTGACATTAGCTAGTATCACTTTGAGCATATCTGAAACATTTTTCATAAGTTTGGTATTTTGGTTAAAGGGAAAATTTTGAGTTGAAAATGTAAAAGATTCTCAAAATTTAAGGAATAATACAGGGAAATTGAAAAGGAAATGTATGACTGTATATATATATATATGTACATATATATATATGTACATATATATATATATGTACATATATATATATGTACATATATATATATATTATATCTATTTGTTGCATTGATAACATTCGTTGAAAACATAATCTTTGGATTGTAGGAATTTTAGATGTCATAGATGCTTATCTATGATGTGGATTTTTACTTTAGGACATTCATGATTGATTGTGAGTGCAGCCTTTCTATCTATACATATGTTATTCTATTATGTAATATGTTTACACCTATGTATATGTGCATACATGATTGCATACGGTATAGCAGTGTTATAAGAACCTACGCACCAGTCCAGTTTAGATAAATGTTTGGGACCCAGCAACCCAGTCCAATCCTTTATGATGGCTGGGTCACGTGTCCTTGGTTTGACCATGATTATCTCACAGTTGGACCATCCTCCAATGTGTTCCCTGGATCGCTTATGTCTTCTCCTACCTATCAATCCTATCTTTGCATCTCCCACTTCCCTTTGCCTCGAGCTGCTTCCTCAAGTCTCACATCTAGCCCCATCCCAAGAAGAGAAGAAGACAAAGAAAAGGAGGAAGAGAACTTGTCCTGCATTCCCAAGACTCAGAGCAGGCTCGACCTAGGAAGAAGAAGAAGGAAAGGAAGAACAGGTCAATTCAGAGTTCACATTTGGCTGGTAGCACCACCAAAATTGTCATAGATGAAGAAGAAGAAAAAAGGAAAGAAAAAAACAAATCAGATTTAAGAAAAAAGATTTGGGCTTCCTTATGTCAGATTTGGTTGGCGTCTGATGTGCTGTAGTGGTTGAGGAAACTAGTGGTGATGAGGCCGATGATGGCATGACAGCCAGGATGATAGTGTAACAGTACAGTACCAATTGGAGAGAAAGGCATGGGAAAATTGAGGAGTTTTTAAGGCTCGCCCACCATTCAACCTGGATAGACAGGCTCTAGTTTTTCTAGTTTTACTTGGATGATTTGAGCGGATGAACCATCCCAGTCAATGAGTCAGATGGTTTTTGTTTTTTTCAAAGAAAAATCAGTTTTTGTTTGACCTGATCCATAATGGCTGTCAGGTGAGTAGTTGGGTGGGTTGTACTGGTTGACCTGCCTGGGTCTCTAAACACTGATTTAGATATATTAGTCATCATTAAATGCCCAGTGGATAAGCAAACCTGCAAACTAAAATGGACAAGTAATGCCATTACCTTAGAATGACAATTTGCAGCATCATTTAGTCTGTTTGCTAGAATCATACATGCAATAACATGCATGACAAAGGTAACAAAAAATAACAATAACAACAGCGGAAAATAATGTTATTAGTCAATTATCTTTAGGTATGTTATGAATAATAAATACATTTATGACTTTTTTATAAATAAATTGTTGGTGGTTCTTGTTTAATTTGAAAATTCGAGAACTGTTGCATGGTTACTTAGGGCTGTCACTCCAACCTACAAAGCTGGTATCCAACCGGACCTGACCTAATCCCAACTTGTCACTCAATTGGTTGGGTATGGGCCAAGTTATAGGCGTTGAAAGTTTGTCTGCATCTAGATTTTAGATTTTTAGACCAGACCAGACCCGACCAGGTCTCAACTTTTACCTGATTTGTTTAGTTATATAATATTAGTTTTATTTGTATACCTTCAAATTCTAAACTCTTGCCGTATGAAATTGCCTTATAACTTAATTGGGTAGAAAGCATAAAAATAATCATATTTTAGAACATGTTTAGTATTTATATTTGACTTTAATTTAGATGTGTCATTTTAATATTTTTGTCAGTCATTATTACGTGGCTAACTATCAAGTGCTTGTTGGTCATGATTGAATTTTTGGAGCATGTAATTGGATGTTTTATAGATAAAATTCCCAAAGAATGGACAGTTGGACACACTTAGTTTGTTTAATTGTTCAAGATATATGGTTATACCTCATAAGAACCCAGATTGAACTTCAAGACCTGACAGATTTTCTGATATTTTTATTATTGGAACATGGAATAGACCCAATCCTTAATGGACCACATATTGAAACTGCAATAGGTTTGGGTCCAGGCTTATAAGATCCAAACCTGACACGATAGTGCCAACATTACTGAGTGGTTTAATTGTTTGGGATAACTTAACTAGCTTAGTTTTGAAACTAAGGTTTAAACTCTCAAATGCTAGTATCGAGCCATGTACTAGTTTTGTCCTGAGTCCGGACAGCATCGGTACCATCCCAACACTTGGGATGGTCTAGCATCCCAGTACCGTACCGAGGTGTTAACTTTTTATTATTTTTTTGGCTTGTTCAATTTCTTTTTAGTTTTTATCCTAAAAGTATTTGAATAGATATTGGTATATTTTTGAGGATGTTTCTGATGGCAAGGTTAGATCTGCCCTCCTTCCCTCCTTTATAGTCTCCTTTCCTCTCTCTCTCTTCTCTTCCTTTCTCTCTCCCCTCCCTCTCTTTCTTTGCCCATGCTCCTCCCTCATGATTAGGCTAAATGAATAGTGTGTGCCTCTCCACTGCTTTCTTTCTCCTTTTTATTTTGAAATCAAGTGTCCTGATTGGGTTGCCTCAAACTAGACAATTATTGGTGTAACATCCTGTTTTGGCACCCCTTAGCAGATAGTCCTTGTTGATTTTGCTTAAAGAACTTGCACTTTTCGATAGGGGTATCAATTGATCTAAGGCATTGATTGTGTGGTGTTTTATCTTGGATGAAGCCTTGAGTTACCTCTTTAATTCTGGACATTGCTAACAAGTAACAATTAACCAACAATATAAGAGACACTTGGCTACTGAAAGATGCATAATTAAAACATCTAGCCATGAATTTTCTTCACTTTTACAAAAAATATTATGCAATTATATAATACATGATCAAGATAAAAGATTAGTACATATCCATCCAGCATTTCCTACTATTGCAGTCATTAGTATCAACATACTTTTGCATAATGTGAAGATCTCGTAGCAGATTGCTGTGGGATGCAAACTGAGTGATGAGGAGGTACTCATCAATTACTGAATCTATATTGGTCTTGTTGGTAGATTTTATAATTTAAATTGTCAAAGGATCAACAGTTTGATATGGGCACATGAGATAGTGGACAGCAACTTTGCTATGGTAGGTTCATAGCCTCTTAATTTTAACCCTTGCGACACTTTGCTCATCTTAATGACCATTGCATAGTTATGTCATTAGTCATTCAAGATGCTTGTGTAGCTTTGGATGTGCCAGATGAATGTCTGGATGCTCCTTTTAGGTGGGAAGAGTTTGTTCACCTCTGGTGTAATCACTCCAGATATATCTCAGCATTTTAAAATATAAAAGTCTAGGACATCCTCAAATGTCCCTTTTCCTGTTCTATGCAGTCCTTCAATGTTGTCTGCAGCAAATTCCTACTAAAAAAAAAAAATGAATATAGCAATCTGCTCTTTGTTGATCATGTTCAGTGCAATTATTCTGCTAAAAACAGGCAATAATTTTGTTTGAAAAAATAATCGTGGTGTTCTAGTTAGTTATATCAAACTATTCATGTTAGCCAAATTTAGGATTTATTTATCATAACATGAGCTTCGTATTCTGATAAAAAATTAATAGAAAGATCAAAAACAATGCTTGCATGTACATTTTATAGTTTTTAATTTTTTTTTTCTATTTTCTGTTACTAGTAACTAAGGTTTTACATCCAATTACCTTGCCAAATAACTTGTTAAAAACATAATTTATAGCTAGCCAGAAAATACGATACTTATCATTTTGTTTTTAGTTTTTTGATATATTAATGAAAATGCCAACTTAGCAAGCTAGTCCAAGTGAATTGGTGGTTGTACCAGAGACAGGTTCAAATCTTGCCCATTACCAGGGTCTGGGTCGACCATAGTTTTAGCAGATATATAGAATAGCCTTTAATGTATGACATCCAAATAAACTTGAATAGATAAACTTGTTGGAAATATGGGCTGCTCTGCATTTGTCATGATTTGGGTGAGAAATAAGTAGGTATTTTGTTTTGTTGCTAGAGTTGGAATTCCAATTTGTGGTTGACTTAATTTCATGAATCCGCCCATGCTTACATAGATTTGTGGTTTGGTAATGAGACAAAAAAAAGTGTTTATTTCTTTTTTCCTGTATTTTAAAAAGGACTAAGACATTCATTTGCCTCTTTGTAAAAACCATGAACTGTGTTTGGATAGACTTTGGCATCCTTTCTTCCTTTAAGTCTATGATCACAATATAGGGAGGGGAGAGGTTAAAAAAGGTGGAAAAGATAGGCTTTTTAGGAGGGCTAAATGGGCTTGGGTTTTTTTTTAAACTCTTCTTAAGGATAAAAGGAGGGAGAAATAGAACTCTCCCCCACCATTATAATGGCTATTATTTTTCAGTGCGCTGGTCTTTGGATTTCATTTTTCAAATTATAGGTTCTACAATGTTTAACTTACTGTATAGGCTTCGTGGAATTAGCTCAATGGAAACCACAAAATATTGTATGAATTGAACTGTATTTTAAAAAGTTTCAAATGTTTCATTGTAAATATTTTCCTGAAAGCAGCAATTTTGCTGCTGAGTGCATTTTCCTGATTTTTGGGTGATGGTGGTGCTTACTTTGTGGTTTCTTTTTTGCCCCCTTGACAGGGAGAACCCTTATGTGTATTTTATTCTCGTTATGGTATCTGCAAGTTTGGTCCAAATTGCAAATTTGACCATCCCATGGCAACTCCCATGGGAATCTTTGCATACAGTCTTTCTACATCTTTGTCAGCTGATGCCCCAGTAGTTCGGCGTTTATTGGCATCCTCATCAGGACCTCCTGCACTTTCATTGTCATCAGAACATCCTGTCGAAGCTAGCACTGGAAATTCCAGACGACTTTCCATGTCAGAGTCTCGGCAAATGGCTTCTGGTGATGAAGATGTTGAGGCAGAGGGATCACATGCCACAACGAGCATTGGGCCAGTTTCTTCTTTTTCCTAACCCTTGAGGTAAAAGAATCCCTGTAAATTGAGTTCCTGATGCTAGATGTACAGTTTTTCAAGAAGAGTTGAAGCTGTTCATCTTAAGATATGTTTATTTGACAGAAATCTCATTCACGTTGTTAGATCTGCACGCTGTTTTATTTTGAATCAAAGTTTTTAAAAGAGAAAAAGAAGTTTTTTTTTTTTTCCCATTATTCCTTTACAAAGATCACCTTTCGTGATGGTCTAAGGTATTGCTTCTTACTGTATCAGTTGTCTAGATCTCTAATCCAGTAATTACCTGTAGCACATTGGTCATGATGCACCACTTCTTCCTTGTCATGTTTGCACATCAGGTCTTAACCCACCATTATAGCTGTACCTCTCTATGCTTTTGTTCAACCTGGTTTTGATATTCCAAATTTCGTAGGTTTATGGGGACTCTTGTTCGTTATTCCCAATTGGTCTTTTCTGTTGTACATATCCGTTGTGATACATAATTCTCCATCTTGGCTGCTGACATTGTGCTCTAGATGTTGAAGACATTGGAAGTTTCCAGCTTCATGTAAAGGAAGCAACCTCAGAAATTTCTATTTTCAAAGTGCACTTGCAAAGACCATCTCGCTAGTGCCATTGCATAAGCTCAAATACATCATTGTTAGAGCTCTAGAAATCTGCTGTTCTCCATTGTCCATAGGATTGCTTGGTCTCCATCACAAGCTTTGCAACATTAAGCTTCTAATTTTTCAGCCAGGATTGTGGAAACAGATGGATTCGACAATTAGAATACCCTGCTGCAGCTGAATCACTCTTGCATTATTGTACTTCACAAGGTATTGTTATGAGTACTATGAAAGTACATAAAACTTATAAATTGCTGTTCTTTGAATAAATTGTATCTGACTAAAGGCTCCTCCAATGCGATGGTCCTTAGTGTTCGTTGTGGATCCAAGTGAAATGTTGAATATAAGTCAACTTTAAATTTGCTTTTTGGAAGCTCTCCTCACAAAGCAGTTCCCAAAGCAGTTATGTTACTAATTATTAGGAAGTATGTACATTTCTTCAGTGATTAGCTGAATTAGTCTTACAGTACCTTGTAATGCTGACTAATGTTTGAACCTTATTTCAAGTCACTTGTGTATTGGAAATAGGAAATTGAAGACTAGGATTATCATTTGTCATTTGGTGTAAATTGTTGTCTGGTCCTTGCCTAAAGAAAATATTAAAGGTATCGGATCTGTTATCTTTTGTGGTAATTCTTTTATGCATAGCAATTGGCAGTGTTGGTTTTTTTTTTTGTTGCCTTCTTTCTTTTTTCCCAGTATCGACATTTGCGCATTGATTGATACAGGATAAACCTCAAGCATTGTGTATTGAATAGAAAGTTCTTCTAACCGTTGGATGTGAAGCGACTTACCCAATCAGTTGAAACAAATTATGTGCTTCTGATTTAGCTATCACAGTGGATTCAAAAAGGGAGAAAAAAAAATTGTTGGAGGCTGTTGTGCAGAGAAGCCTCTCAAGTTGAATATTGACAACCTTTCTGAGCCACAGCCAATTTCATGGGTGGAATTGAAGTAATTCACCTTCCAATAAGAAGGTCATGCTCTCAATCAATATAGAGCACACAGGGACTCGTTTGTGCATGTGTTTATTCTTATATTCAATCAAAATTATTTAAACTGGATCAAGGATTCCAATTAAACATTTCTAAGTAGTCCTCCTCGCTCCACTCTGCCAATGTTGAAGATTGAGTCATTGGTCCCTAACCCCACAGTATTCATGGGGTAGAACGATTGCTTTCCTTCCGACTAGCTAAGAGATAGATGTTCTCTTTTGATAGAGTCCACCTTGAGTCCATAAGTACATTCCATAGTTACCCCCATAGATTTGGTCTAAGAAAACACGGGCTAACGTAATATGGCATAAACCCGTTTATACCAAACACAAACCTTCTTAAAGCAAGTCATTGGCAGGTCAGATCATAAATTGCTATACCTAGGCCTGAAACCCAACACCTCTCCCGGGAACATAACTGAACCCAAAAATTAAAGTGGATTTTTGCATAAAATCCACTTCATTATTGATTTGGGTAATTTGACAGGGATCTTACTTATTTTATTTTGTTCAAATATTACATGTTTTACGGTCTTCAGATAATTTTTCCCTTGGGTCTAAATATAAGGCGAGCGATACACAAGTTTAATAATAAGCCTGACAAATATTTTTTTGAATGCACGATGTATATATCCTTTCCTTTTTTTTTTAAAAAAAAAAAGGAGTTTGATCTAGGAGTCCCACCTGTGTACAACCATGAGGAAGTTCCCACTGTGATAACACGGTACTCACATCCTGGACCCACCATTTACAAACGGAGTAATATGACCACTAAGACAACCCTCAGATCATCCAATACATATATTTCGAATGATTTTGGATATCCTATACATATTGTTTAGACTATTCCCTATCACATATTTAGCTGGATGCGAGAGGCAACCCCTAATTATGTATGGCACTGTGAAAACAAATAAATAAATAAACAAATTCAACATACTCTTGCAAAATCAATCGTTAACGTTCTTTTTTTTTTTTTAAACAAAATCCACAAGGCTCAATGATGCATGTCATTAAATTTAAAAATAAAGTAAGATAAAAGAGTCAATAATAAAATGCTAAACCGTTATAAGATAATCAAGGTTGTACTGGCCTCTACAGGGCATGCTATATTTCTAAAAGCCAGTAAGAACCACCGGAGTTACCAGACAAACAGACAAACTGTTTATTTAAGTTCCCTTTTTCATCTTTGGTCTCTTGAGATTCTCTTCTCTCTCTCTCTCTCTCTCTCTCTCTCTCTCTCTTCTTTTCAGGTTCAAGCTACTGATGTACTTTGCCTTGAAGATGTTCCATCTTGGAATAGTTGCATACTTTTTAACAAGTTTCAGGGCATTTAGAGGAATTTGATGCCCTACACTATGTGGCTGCACATCCTGCAAGACCAAGGAAATTGCAAAGGTTGTTTCTATGTTTCTTATCAGACAGCCTATGAGCTGATCCTCTGATCAGAATCCTGGATGGGATAAATCATAGTTTTGCTGGATTCCAAGTGTGTCCACTAATGTACTGCAGATGGTGAATGGCACAAAGACTAATTCTACCAAGTGGAGACAGCAGAAAATGAACACATTACGGAAAATGTTTTAGGCTAGCTAACATGTACAGAGAAAGGACTGGGGGACCTCAGTCAAAAAAATTAGCTTCAGGATATAATATTGGAAGGCCATGAGAGTTCTGTCAGAGTCCCGATGTAGCCTCATGTTAGAATATCCTTGACCAACAACAAAAGAATGGTATGAAATAAAGAGGAAAATGTTCTCTAAAAATGAAATTAATGTAACAAAATTTCGAATAGAAGTAATCAGAAATCTCAAAAGAAAACACTAATTTAAGGCAGCATCATATGATGAAACTATGTATTGGTGTCAGAATCTCGGTCTGTTCTGATCATCAACCTGTAGCAGTAGCTGTCCTCCTAATAAGGCCAGGAGTCATCATTACCCGGCTTTTTCACCAAGATCTGATTGTACTCAGGCCGTGATGTCTGCAGAAGAACTTGACTGTCAGTAAATTATTCATTGGTGATTTTGGAACAAACATCAAAGAAAACCAGATGAAATAATTTACAGAGAGGTTAAACTACAAACATATAATATTAACATCAAGTATAAATGCCAGGATGGGATGGTATGCCCATGCAGTGATCTCCCCTTGAAAAATTTTATCATCCGTAATACATCCAGCAGAAGAAGATAACCAAGAACTGATTAGCTGCCTTTCAAACTTCATTTCTATTTCAAGCATGAACTATGTCATCAATCCATTCAAAAGAAAAGCACCAACAAGATATGCAAGAGTACCCTTCTCATTAACAATTAAAGAGTGATCGTAGCTCTGTATAAGCTATGCTGATAGTAAGTGTACTTCAAACCACTTTCATCCAAGGTCCCTACATAAGCACGAGTCAACTACCATATAAAGCTTAAAAAAAAAAGCAGATCCTGCTAATATCTGCAAGCTCCAAGTATAGACCATTGTTAGATATTTTCAAAATAATATAAATCTGATGTTTTACTTTAAAACCCAACCAACAGTTGCAGGGGTTGGTTGGAGGGGTTTGAAATCACAACCTTTAAGAAAAGAGTCAGCCAACCAACCATTGCAACTATTGGTTGGTTGTGTTTCCTGCAATTTAATGATGCAGGGCAGTGCTAATGCATAAAATAAGATGCAAGTCATCATTGATATCTCCTCTTTGACATTGCATAGAAACATTTAATAAGTTCCATTAAAAACTCGGTTCCTGCACGTGGTCCAACTAAACTTTCACTGACAAAGGAGAACAAGATTTCATAGATAAATGCAAGCAGCAGATGTCATTCCTCAATCACTATATGTCAAAATAGTTTCCACACAAAATCTTCCTAATCCCAACCAGAAACTGTAAGCACTAGTGGTTAATTCTCAACTTTAAGTCCAACCTATGTAGGATTCAATTTTTCCATTATATCAGGCTAGAACTCCCTTTTCAAGGATCTCTGTTAGTTTTATCAATTCTTGATGCACCTTCATCTTTGCCATTACCATTTAACAGCTAATGGTTCATGAAGACCATCTAGTTTAGGTGTAGATATAAACAGCTGAACTTATTGGAAAAGAGACATGTTTTAAATCTTTGGTTGTCCATCAGCATCATCCAACATTTGTCTAGGACACTACTCTTTCCTGACTTCCAGCCTACAACAATACATGTCAAGACCTTGCCCCCATAAGAGGTTTTGTATTGCATGCTAAAAACCTTTCCAACAATTGCTCCATCTATAAATGCACGACTCTCTTGATCATGAGCCGCAGAATATGTCCTCTTTCTACATCACCACAATCAATGTTTACTCCAAATGGCATTGTACCATGATAGCCACCGTCCATGCACACACATGAGATACCCATCCACAACACCACCATAAATAGCCTCAAAATCTAATTTAAGAGAAGCCAACCTTCACATTATAATATTAGGTTTGAAACAGACAATCACAAGCATGGACAGATGAAGATTGTTATTTCTAATAGAAACCTCCATTTTCAATTGCAATTGGTCCATAATAACAATAACAAGACTTACGAATACTTTGTGGCCTGGATTATAAATCCTTTCACACATTCAGTCCTCCATCCTCAACAAATGCAAGCATTTGAAATCATCTTTTACAAGTTGTCTTTCAAGCATTTTAGAATGATTTTGAGCCCCTCCCTCAAATATTAGATGCAATTTTATAATTCTTGCACTTTCTACAATTCCTTAAGTGCAACCATTTTTTCTATGATTCTTGCTCATGACATATCCACCTCAACAATATGGTTTGAATGCCTATCATGTATACATGAGCCCTTTTTGCTATCCAACAATATAAGCCCTACAATATTAGGTGCCTTATTATTGTCTTACTACATCGTCTGTGGTATGAGAGAAAAGATGACAAGAAGTCCCCTTGGGCATCCCACTTCATCCACTCTCCCCCGATATCTCAAAGATTGATATGTTCGATCCAAGAAAATTAACAATCAAACCACGTATCTTTGGGCCACTAATTCTTTGTTTCTTATTTATAATCAATCTCTAAAAATGCATTCACATATCTACATGTGAATTCACATAGATGGTTGAAACATATCGTCTCTAAGGATGGCCTGTTTAAATATCCTTGAAAATCATGATATTTTAGGGTTCTGAAATTAGATAATCATGGTTTCATTATGTGGAATGCTTGCCTGTGGGACAAAATTTCAAAAATATCCTATAATCATGAAATTAAAAATTGCTAATTTGAGTAGAAATATTCAAAATCATGTTTCTTCTCTTACTTATCTTCAAATATTGCCATATTTGAAGTTTGTATTACCCAAAAACTAAACACCACCTAAATATTCTAAACTTTACAAAATCCAAGCATTTCAGATCATGAAAAATTGAAATCATGATTTTTGATCTAAAACCTCCAAATGGAACCTCAGGCAGACCAAAACTTCATCACAAATCCTCAACAAACTCTTGACCAACTCCAATGAAACATTCCAAAATTTTCTCATAGAAGAATCAAGAGCACTTAAAGAAAACACAAAAATAAAGATCGATTAATTTAAACTTTTCTATCAGGAACATATTAGTATTAAAACTAAACCAAGACCAGTCATTTAAAGAAATATTCTTTTAACAAATACCTGAATAGGAAACCCCTTGTACGCAGGTCAAATAATTCATCTCATGAAATGAATGTCCATCCAAAATCCACAACCCAAATCACCCACAACTGAGAACATAAATTTCCTTAAGTGTATGAAAAACTCTGGCCACATTCAATCTTAGCGAAAATGACAAAGAAATAAGAACATCAGAAAGAAAAATCCTAGATTCCCAGTTGACAGCTAAATACAAGATCAGCATCTCGAGTTTGTAACTTGGGGTAAATTTTCCTTTAAATTGGGAGAGAAATCCCAAAACCTAATACCGAATTTTGATTCTTCTGAATTCCCATAAAGCTCTCTAACTTTCAGGAGATCTCGATAAAAGGATTAAAGGTTCAAATTAATTTCATAAAAATTCCTTTATTTTAAGCTACTTCCTTTTTCTTCCTGCGATCACAATTCAGGACTCACCAGATCTTTAAAAATGAGGAACGCGATGAAGAAGAAGAGAAAGAAGAGGATCTCGAACTCGGCCAGGCGGACGAAGGCGAACACTGCGCCTATCACCCTCGTAAGCAGCGACTCCCGCCGGACAGGGCGGCCGCCACCACCGCGCCTTGGCATCGCCGCCCTATCGGATCACTTCCCGGGCTTCCACGAGAAGAAAGTCGCTTCTAATTGAGAGATTCCGAGCCTCCGGTAAGTCGCCCGGCTTTGCCCATTGATTAGTTATCATACAAAAGAGGGATATATATATATATATATATATATATATATATATATATATATATATAGATTGTTTAAAATAAAAAACAAAAATTGATCACCATTAAAAAAAAATTAATTATGAAAAAAATTATGAACTATTGAAAATTTTTTAATTTTATTTTTTATTTTAATTTAATATAATCAATTATCAAATTTTAAAAAAATTAAATTTGGATGTTGCCATGCATTCCATTTGGTTGAAAAAATCGGATGTGCTCACGTGACAGAGGTATGTGACAAAACGAGCTTATGTGGCAAGTAACTTTTCCTCCTCTCAAGTAACTGCTCCTCCTACTTCTTTATCTTTTCTCTTAAACATCTTCACTTCCTTCCACCAACTATTCTTTGCTGCTGCTCATAGATGAATGCCTTTGGTTTTGTAGTTACTGGGGAGGATGGACAATGAGATCAAAAACTACCGAAACATGTGGATAAGTGGCAGAAGCATGTGGGGTTGCCTCTATATTGCCAGAGATCCAACAGTAGCACGGCTACCACCTGCACCCTCCCGTTGCCACCTCCTCTTCCGTTTGATCCTCCAGTGCCACTGCTCATTTTCGTTCCCCGCGCTCGGCTCTAGCCTGTGCTGCTCTCATTGATGCACTCGACCAATTTCCTATCATCTCCTTCTCCGACGACAGTGTTCTCGCCGTCTCCCTCGACAACTGTGCCCATCCCTCTCATTGCTCAGAATCAATTCTCGAATGGCCTTCCTTCCTGGTTACGATTATTTTACAATATTCATCATGGTGGCTATTTTGTGGATAAACCAAGAAAAAAAATAAGTAGATCGTATGCATGATTGCTAAGATTACAAGAACCCTGATGAATTGTCTTTGCCAGATATAGATGACATAGTAGAATAATTAAGAGAGCAAGGGTTAATGATTATTGGTTTGGAATTTCTAGCAAAGATTTAGACAATGATTTAGTGGCTTTGAAAATAGATAGGGATGCCGTCAATATGTGCTCCCAAGATCTCTATAGTAGAAAGATGGGAATCTATATTGAAAATTATTAAAGTATTTTTTAAAAAAGATTGGAATGATTGAAGAAGGTAAAAAGAATCCTCTAATCCTCCAAACAATGATGTAGTAAAATACACTCCTATTACTTTTGTGATAGATGACAATGAAGTGGATGTATATCAAGTAGAGAGTGTGAGGGACGAGGGTGTGGAGCAACAAGGATAATATAGGAAAGAAACATCAACATCATGATGACGGGGAAAAAGTAATTATAAGGATGAATACTCAAGTAAATGTGGATGATGATGACTCAATAGAAGATGATGACTACGCCATAAGTGATAGTTATAATAGAGTTCCAATCTAGTCATAGCAATGACGAAGATGATAAAATCTATCATGCTTATGTGGACCACGAGGTGCAATAGAAATTTGGAGGAGATGATCTTGCAATGGAGTTAAGTGGTGTGAGCAGCTAGTGACAAAAAAAGATATATGTATGTATTATGTGTGTATATATATATATATATATATATATATATTATATATATATATATATATATATATATATATATTATTATATTATATGTATTATATATATGTATATGTATGTATGTGGTCTACACACACACACATATATATATACATATACATATATATACATACATATATATATGTATATGTATATGTGTATGTGTCTATATATATATATATATATATATATTATATATATATATATTTTGTATCTTTATATGATATTTTGTTAGTTATTTAACTTTTTATGTCTTATATGATTTCAAAGCAATATATATAACTTCCTATGAATATATATATGAATTTTGAACAATATATATGATTTTCTATACCTTTATATGATATCCTGTTGGTTATTATAACTAACAAAAAATCGTATAAAGACATAAAAAGTCATATATATTATTCAGGATGTTATATATATTCACAAGAAGTCATATATATTATTCAGAATGTCATATATATTCATAAAAAAATCATATAAGACATCAGAAAGCTATATATATATTGTTCAGGATGTCATGTATATTCACAAAAAGTCATATATATTGTTCAGAATGTCATATATATTCATAAGAAGTCACATAAGGCATCAGAGAAGCCAATATATTGTTTAAGATGTCATATGTATTCACAAAAAGTCATATAAGATATCAAAAATTATAATAGTAATATAATATCATATAAAAATATAGAAAGTAATATATATTATTTAGAATATTAAATATATTCATAGAAAGTCATATAAGGCATCAGAAAGTAATAATATTATTCTTTCTTTGTTCTACAGAGGAAAAGGGTATTTTTGTCAGAAAAAAATTGAGAAAAAAGTGAGCAGCATTAAATATCTGTTTTATTATTAATTATACTACGTGTTTCAATGAAATTGGACAGTGTGCTTTTTCTCCACCGAGAGGTGATGCACAAAGAATTTCTCCTCAAAAATAGAGATGAAGTAAAGATAAAGCATAGGCCCACAAGTCCCTGTAACCCAAGCATGCACATTCATGTGATCGGCCCTAGCAATGCTGTCACATTTTAAATCTTTTTGCTTTGTTGCTTCTAGCATGCATAGCGACCATCTTTTTGGCCCTACATGCATTTGGACAAGAATTCCAGTCCGACAAATGGAAGAGACGAGAGATGAAAATAAAAAGCATAATCCTGCAGATCTTCATTTCTTCCCAGACTCAAAAAGCCTTTCAGCCTCATTCCCCCACAACAGTTTCCCTACCCTCCAAGGCTCCAACTCACTTGCCCTCAACCTTTTCCATATTCCCACCTCCATCTCCTCTCACTTCACCAACAAAAAAATTGAAGCCTCTTGCACACCACACTAGCTAGTAGTGCACTAAAATCCCCTCTAAGGCTCCTAGCTTCTCCCCTCTTTTTAACCACAAAAGAAAAGTATGCTCTTCCTCTCAAGCTCCCTTTAGAGAGAGGAGAGATGACTACCAAACCGGGAGTTCTCTCTCACTACATCCTTTTCCCCATGTTCATAACTTTTCTCTCTAATGGGCGAAGCTCAGGTCATGTAACTTTTCCATCTTTGCTTACTTGGCATTTATGTGAGCTCTACTTCACTTGATTTCCTATGGATTTGTGCCATTTCAGCAGGCTCTGTCGAATGAGTCAGCAGTGATGAAGCCTGTGGCTGTGCTTAGGACTTCGGTGCTGAATGAGATCAGGAGGCGGCTTGGGAGCTTCCAGATATGTGCTCTCTACACCTACTGCAGAGGCCCCAAAGGAATTGTCTCCCTTCTCCCTGCTGCTATGCCATCAACTGCCACATTCCAAATAGACCCTTTGGCTTTTGCTCCTTTGCACCCAGGGGTTGCAACTGCTTTGGATGCTATCTCTGATCTATATGTCTTCCATCTTTGATGTAGGATCTTTTATATACAGAAGATACCCACTTGATCTTTTATATATAGAAGATGTCCACCTAATACTGGATCTTATATATATGGAAGATGTCAATTAGAGATTGATCAAATTATTTGGCCAATATTTAATTTTGTATTTAGATTTTTTTTTGTGCAAGAAAAGCTACCTAATAGTTTCCTTATTTGTCATTTCTTTTTCTCCAAGCACAAGTCATTGTGCCTATAAATTGTAACTTTTCAGGATCTTTAGCATCAATGAATTGAATCACTTTTTCTACCCTCAATTATCTTAAAGGTTTTCATATCTTCAGCATTTGTTTTTGTTCTTGAGTTATTCGAGAGCCCTGAATAGTGCTTCGAGTTTGTCTTTTCCATACTTCGAGCTACGTTAAATGGTATCAGAGCTTGAATCTTCCTCGATGTTTGATTCATGGCCTCTGGTGATGCTACAAGTAGAAACAACCTCATGGGCAATCACCTCAAGGCCCGCTCTTTGGCAGATGTGATGGCGGCACTTCAAGACCTATCAAATAAGGTTGATGTGATCAACTAGTGTCTAAAAAGAGTGGAGCAGAAGTATGAAATCTGCATCAAATGGCGGGTTGCCCCCACCACCAAAAGAAGACCTACACCAACCAACATTAGGGTGTTGATCTCTATCTTAGGGGTCAGGGCCATCAAAATCTGAATCCAAGATAGATCATCGAAGTCTATATGGAGGAGTGAATGATCATATCCAGATCCAAGGTACATGTCGCCCACCTCCTATGGATATGATAGAAAGTAGCGATGAAGACAATCTGCTAAAAAAAATATCCCAGCATAGTTGTAGGAACTTATTTGGAGAGAGCTATATGAAGAACGAGATTCCTCCATTTAGTGGCTATATCTCTATTAAGAAAGTATTGCAATGGCTTTATGAGGTGAAAATTTTTTTTTGAGTATGTCGGCATATCTGAGGAGCAAAAAGTGAGACTTGTTGTATAGAAGGTTCGGACGGTGCAGCAGCCTGGTGGGAAGAAATTCGTCACACTCGGCATCACTTGCTCAAACCACCAGCTACAACTTGAGCAAAGATGCAAAAGGATGATCGAGGTTGAGTTCCTTCCATCAGATTATGATAAGTTTCTATGTCAACAATATCATAATTATCACCAGCAAAGTCATTCTGTGGGTGAGTATGCTTCAGAGTTTCAACAATTTTGTGCCCCCAATCAACCACATGAGACCGAATCCCAGAAGGTCACTCATTTGTATTACTAGACTCTAACAATATATCTAAGATCGGGTGCAACTGCAACCTATTGTTAGGATGCATGATGCTATCTGTGTTGCTAGGTATATCGAGGAGCAACTATCTCGTATTACCACTAGAGCCTTCATAGTGAAGTGGGTATCCCTTGGAGTCATTTATTTTGACCAAATTCAAAGGAGATAGAGATAAGAAAACAAGCAAGGCTAAGCCAGCTGTTCCAAATCCTTATGTGCGACCTATACCAGATGTCTATTATAGATGCAGATAGGCAGGATATAGATCAAACCAGTGTCCACAATCAAAGGTGAATCATCAAGCCAACATTGCCATCACCATGGAGGACGAAGTTCAAGTTGAGCAACACTATAAAGATGAAGTATATGATAAAGATGTAAATTAGGAGGTCCACTATGGAGATATCGGTGAAAGCCTTGTCATCCGAAAGATTTTCTTGAACGAAAAGCAAGAGAACTCCCAAAAGCACCATACAATTCAAGACTAGATTTACTTGCCAAGGGTATGCAATGTTATTATTGATAGCAATAGTATAAAAAATCTAGTTTCATAATATATGGTTCACAAGTTCCAACTAAAAATCATGAAGCATCCATCTCCTTATTCTCTCAGATGGATCAAGAGAAAAGAGTAAAAAAAAATGATACAATAATGCTTAATTTCTATTTTTATAGGATGGTCTTATAAGGATGTGATTCTTTGTGATGTCATTGATATGGACATGTGCCATCTATTACTTGGAAGACTTTGGCAATGTGATGTAAATTCAGCTCACAATGGCAGAGACAACCTATTCATTTTCTATAAAGATGACAAGCACTCGGGCTCCAGTAAAGAAGGACCAATCCAGAGCTTTTAAAGTAGAGGAGAAGTCTTTTTAGTTGTCAAAGATCTTCAACTCAAGCTAGAGGATGGAGAAGATTGCCCTAGTATTTTCAGGAGCAGTTATCGGACTCCATGAGAATCTCCAAGACATTTAATGTGCAAGATCTCTTCAAGTTTTATGAATCTTCCCAAGCTTTGATGATAAGTGCTAACTCGAGGATGAGTTGCATTCAAATAGAAGGGATCTGATGCAGGATTTTTTGTATATGGACGATACCTATCTGATCTTTTATATATAAAAGATGTCAATGTGATACAACATTTTTTATATATGAAAGATGTCAATTAGGGATTTATCAAATTATTTGGCTAATATTTAATTTCTATATTTAGATTTTTTTTGCAAGAAAAACTAGCTAAGAGTTTCCTTATTTGTCATTTCCTTTTCTTCAAGCACAAGTCATTATGCCTATAAATTATCTCCTTGAGGTCATTGACATTAATGAATTGAATCATTTTTCATACTCTCAATTATCTTAGAGGTTTTTATAGCTTCGGCGTTTGCTTTTCTTCTCGAGTTATTCAAAAGCCCGAACGGTGCTTCAGATTTGTCTTTTCTGTGCTTCGAGCTGTGTTAATCTTGTTTGTATTTTTGATCTCTATTTGCTTAGTTTTTACATTGGGAGTGTAACTGAGGATTAAGACTGAATGACTGTTTCCCCTCCCTGTAGTTTAATGGCATTGCTTTTCTGTTCGCGGTGGTGCAAGAGTACTTCATTGACAGTAGCATTATCATAGGAAGTGGACCTGTTTGTAGGGGCCTGATCATTATATCGACCAACCCTCTAGGTTGGGAGTAGTGTTCTGGTGTTCATAGCTTAGGTTTACTTCTGGACTCAAGGCTGGTGTGGTGCTTGTGGAATTACAGATAGACACTGATACATGCATTTATGTTACTTTAACATATGCACCCTCTTGTTTAATCTCTTTATAAAATATTCTCTAGATAGAGACACAGAAGGATGGTGTGCCTGCCAGCTAAAGGGATCATAGAATATTGGCTTTTTTTTTTTTGGTAAAAATAGAATATTGGCTTTGATATTGTTACGAGTGACTGCAGACCAAAAAGATGGGTTTGTTTCTTTTTCTATGGGATTATTTTATGGGTTTTGAGATTGATATAAATCATTATTGAATTGTGTAGCAGGTGTACAAAAAACATGGTTGGACTATGTTGTGAACTTCTCACTGTGGAGAAACTGAAATGGGCTGTAGCACCAACCAGAAATAGTAATGAAGTGGCCTATTTTGATGATTATTTGTTTACTTCTCCTTGTTTGAGCATGGAATTATTGTGGTTATGTGAAAGCAGGAAAGAAGAGAGGTCAACTACAAAAGGTGCAAGCCTTGTGCTTTCAGTCCTCAAAGGCTTTGGTTGACAAAGAGTAACATCTTCCAAAGAGGTTAAAGGCAGAGATGAACAGGGTCCAATGAAATTGCAATCTTTGTCAGCATCACAAGATTTTCCTAGGAGACATGCTGTCTTGATGCATGTGGGATCTCATGAACATGGTTGTTTGGGCTGTTCAAAAGCCTTCCTCACCCCACAGCCTTTATTGCACTTTGTGATGTCATAGATGGCCTCTTTGGAGGGTCTTGAGGAATCTCATTGACCTCCATTCTGGATGCAGGGCACCTCCATAAAATTACAATGAGGACATACTAGCATCCTTGAGGGAATTATTCTAGTATTAAGATCCTGTTTGGTCCAGGATATGTCTGGGCCTAACATAACCAATTAAAGATCTTCACTTTCTCTGGGATTGGACACTTTCATATGATTTTGCTGAAAAATAAAGTTATACCCCTATTAGTGAGGAAATAATAACCACATTTGGCAGTGTAAATTTGGGATGAATGTCATTTCCATTTTCTGTAGTCCTCCCTGGATTGCAGGTTCAAATTATTAATGAAATGCCTCAAGACCAAGAGTTTGCTTGCCACCATGCAACTGAGAGGGTGTCTGAATTGAAGCTCCCACTGTTCGGACACCAAATGCTTGGCGATAGATCCCATTATTTTGTTACTAAACAAATATAGGTTGGGTAGTTGTTTGAAGAGAGCAATGTCTGATGCCCGGGCGTCATGCTAGAAAGATGTCAAACTATCATCTTTAACCTGGAAAATAGAGAAGAGTTGGAACAAATCCAAAAGCTTACAAATATTTTTTCAGAAATATGAAGCCTTTCTGACTTGGGTCGAAGCAGGATCTGTTGGTGCTCTCTTGACGTAATATATCTTCTGAATCAGAGAATGCCAAGGCCGCTCATCATTGTTAAAGAATTTGAAACACCATTTTAGCAATAGAGCTTTGTTGAACAAAGATAGATTAATGAGACTCAAGCCTCCAAACACTTTTGGCCCACAAATGCCTGACCAATTGACCAAATACTTAACACTGCCTCTACCATTGTTGCTATTCCAAAGGAAAGCACGACATAAACAGTTGATCTTTTTAATAATGGCCTCTGGCAACTATAACACAGACATCCAGTAGAGTGACAACGCTCTGATAATGGAGTTCACCAGCACTAAACGACTAGCTATCGAAAGGACACCTTTCTTCCATCCTGCCAGTTTCTTCTCAACTTTGTCAGTTAGAGACCTCCACTCCGAAACCCTTAATGCTTTGTGGTGTAGGGGGAGTCTCAGATAAGTTATGGAAAAAGAACCTACCTTACACCTCAGAAGTTTCGCTGCATTGTCAGTTCCTTTATCCAACAGAGTTAACCCTATGACATGAGTTTTAGAGAAGTTTCACTTCCAATCCGAATAATAGTCTGAAGAAGTAAAGAATGAGCTTAAGATTTTGAACGTAGCGCATGTCTCGACTGCAAAAGATCAATGTGTCATCTGCAAACTAAACACATTGCGTGTCTGCTGTGCAATTTAGTGAGCCCACTCCCCCAATCATATTTTCCATGGCAGCCTTCTAATGTATTCTATCTAATACATTAGCCACCAGAATGAAGAGTAGTGGGGATAGTGGATTTCTTTGCCGAATACCTAATTTTCTGTTAGAGAACCATTTCCCCACCTTACCATTTATGATGAGAGCTGAGCTTGAGTATATGATGAGAGCTGAGCTTGAGTTGTGGAGTATGGATTCAATCCAAGAGACCCATCTTGTACCAAAGCCATGGTGTTTCATCACATTTAGTAAGAATTTCCATGATATATTATCAAAAGCTTTCTTAAAATCCACCTTATTTAAAACCCTTTCGTTTTTGGTTCGTTTCGAATGCACGACTATCTCGGTCACCATTATATAACTTTCAAATATGTGCCACCCTCGGATGAAAGCATTCTAAGAAGAAGAGATCAAAGGTGACCCAATTTTGCAAATTAGGAAAAAAAAAAAAAAAGACATACTTTTTAGCTAACTTCCCTTAATATTATCTCTGAAAATTATTGTTTGAAATTACCTAGTTAAAAGCCATGAATTTGAGCATGTTCTACACATTGGCCACGATCTACACACATCCTAAACATACATAAACTAAAATTCAGTTGCCTTAGTTGCTTAGCTAGTTGTATTGTTGTAGAAAATTGCGCAATTATTACTTATTGTGTTTGAGAATAAGAAAAAACCTCCAAAACATTTTATTTCAAAAAATGTAGAACATTTTAATTCTTAAGTCATGATTTTATGCTTTGATTTTCTCCCATTTTTTTAGCTTGGTCACCACATGTTGCAATGCCGTGTCATGATCATGTCAACCATGGAACTCGCAATATGTTCATAATAAGTGCCAAAATGTTTCCTTGGTCACCTGAATGTAAAAAATTCATGCCATTCATTATCCACACACCATATGTTTTCAAACATAAGCTAAAACAAACAACACATCATAAACATTTGTCATGTTATAAAAATAAATCATCCACTTTATGGTAATTAATCAACCTTTCGCTTTAGGTCAATTTGAGAGGCCTAAAAGCCAAGAGGGGATAGAGATCCAAATACTATGCAGGTACAACTTCAGACATGTTAAAATATTTACACTCTAGCATCCAATCTAACGACGAAAATATAATAAGCATCCATAAGCATACTGAGAAAACAAATTTAAGCTAAATCATTGAGATGAAAATCCTGAACCGCCACTCCAGGCAGCTAAGATGACATCAAAACTAATGAATATGCTTGCTTTTTGAGAAATGTTGCTACAGCAAAGTCTTTTGAGTGCATCCAAAGGCCTTCACCAATAATAAAACATTCCCATCCATCAGATCTGAACCCTTCTGAGTAGATCCATTTATTCATGTAACAACATTCTGCACATACATAAAATAAAAAAGAAAAAGAAGTAGTTGCTGTGTCATCAGAAAACAACTTGTGGTAGAATTTAACGCAATAAGCAGACATAAGGAATCTGTTGTTCTCTGTCTTTTTCACTGACAAACAATTGATCAGAACATCCATCTTGAAGACACTTGAACAACACTCTGGCGGGGCCTTATTAGCTGCTCTGAGCTATTCCTCTTCTTCTTGCTCGAGGAGACGGTCGGGCTGAAATAATCATGACTCCTTTGCGGCAAAGCCGCAGCTTGCGAGCGTGTTTTTCTCACAGGGATTATAGTGCGCTGCTTCTGTAAGGTACCATTACGTGCTGCTGAGTTCCTCTGAGTAGAATTCCATCTGCTGTAGTTCTTGCAGCTTTGGCTCCTGCCACCATGCTGAAACTTGTTCTCTTTGGGACTTGGGAAGTTTCTACTCTCCATAGTTTCAGCCGAGTACATAGTTTCCTCCCCACTACTAGACACGTCCCCCTCATTTCGAAGTTTAGAAACCTCCAATGGAGATGAACTGGACTGCACCTCACTGCAGCAATCCTCTTGGCATCGACCAACTAGGAGAACCTGATGATCTGCTTCAGAATTGGCTCGTGGCACCTCCCATGTTGGACTACCATTTTCTCTGGATGGATTTCCATGTTTAGGTTCTTCAACATTATTTTCATTAGAGAACAATTGTTTAAGAGGGAGCGGTAAAACAATAGATCTTGGAGCTCTTTGGGGGAAATTAATATCCAAGAGCTGGGCTGGGGCATGTTCCTTCTTCCTAACTGGCTCAGATGTCAGCTCTGGGGATTCAAAGATGTCAGGAGTTGGAATTCCCAGCTCATGGGCTGCACGTAAATCAACAGGCGGGTCTTCCCTTTGGGGAACTTTTGCATTAGTTATACTACTTGATCCAGTCTGATATATAGATTTTGAAGCTATCTGTGAGGATGATGGGACATCATTCTCCTCCTTGGTAGACTTGAATACCTGACGCATGGTGAAAGAAGCACAAGAATGCTCACTCTTCTGTCCAGAGGACACCAGTCGAATGAGAGGCAACTTGGGCTTGCTGACCTCATCCAAGCTGCCCTCCCAGTGCTGATGCAACCAATCACAGATGATAGGCATTGGGATCCCGAATTGCATAGGTAAATCCTTCTTCCATGACAGAGATGAAGAAGAAGATGCAGAAGATGATCTTGCAGTAGGAGATGAGGAAAGTTTCATGGGATCACAGATCATGAAAGCAAGATTTCCTTGGACGTCAAAACCAGCAGATCCAGGGCACCATGTCATGCCATCTGTCGAGAGTTTTATGAGATTGTCAGTGGCTATTGCGACTTTTCCCTCACCAACAATCAGCTCCTTTTTATCTATGCGCCCTAGAAGGTAAACCACGCTGCCCAGATCCAGGCTCGGGTTGCAGCAGGTCTTCAAGCAATTAGGATGCTGCCCCTGTGAAGTTGAGTCAGCATCCACAGTATCAAGCCCCACAATTGTGAGATCAAGAACAGAACTGGTAATGAAAAATCTGGACAAAGAATGACAAATAGAAGTTAGGATAAGTGTTCCATCAGCTTAAGTAGCCCAAAAAAGAAAAAAAAAAACAAATAGAGGCATGAAGATTATACACCCTGATCGTAAATGTAGTTATGCCAATGCACCCTCTTTTGTCATGAACAAAATGTATATGTTCTAACGATGGATACATGCATTTTCAGAGGAATAATGCAATAGAACCCAGATTAAATTCAAAAAACTAGAACTGTACATGAAGCCATCAATATAGCTTAGGCCAAGTTAAAACTAGAGGACAAAAGATTAATTTGTCCCAAAAAATAAATTTAGTGGGCATTTCATATCATGAACCAAAATTATGATTTTATCAGAGATAGCACTTATTATCAGGAACATAAAGATCCATTTTTTGTTCAATAGTAATTAACTAGGTGAATAACTGCAAAGCGTGACCGATCTTTGATAGTGAAATGACAAAAGAGATTATGAGTAGTGACCCATGACAAAATCATGTAACTAATGGATTAAAAAATGTACATGAGGCTGCAGCAAACAGAAAAAATGGAAACATTTTTCAGGATTTAAGCATTCTACTTTATAAACATAAATCCATACAATGAACCAACATAAGTTAAGGAGATAGTTTTATGGTGAATTGCTGCATAAAAGCGAGTAATATGTTAGTCACATGTGAGTTCTGTTTTAATTAATAGTTATTTAAGTCAATATCACCAGCCAGTCACATGATGTAACAAAATTTCAGTGGTTGACCACCAGTAAAAGGGAATTTTAGTCTTTTGGTGATGTCAGCCCAACTTACATTAAGCTTAATCTTATGCCATATATACCGGTTGGCTTTATTTGATGATGCATTATCCAATAAAGTTCGAGAATTTCATGGCTGCTTGTAAACTGGTGCAGGATTTCGAGCCCAGGCAATTTTGAGAAAGAAGGATATCAGTGAAGACTGGATGGCCAGTCAACAGGGACTCCTGATTTTCTTTAAAAAAAAAATCTCCCGAGTTGAAGGAGATCTGTTTCAATCTGAAATTTTCCCTTCTGAAGGACATCAAACCAGATCTTGATTATTTCAACCATCTCATATCCTAGATGTGAATATGGCTCCAAAACCCCAGTCCAAAAGAAGGTGAGAGCAATTGATTTTTTTCCCACTCATTTCCCTCCAAGTAAAGAAGAACAAGATAAGAAACTCAAGGTCTAAATGCTGACTTCTATTCCCTAAAAAATTCATTTCACCCTCACAGTGTGCAACAACCTCCAGTGATTATGATTGATGATGCCTCTCTTATCAATGCACAAGCACAAAGAGGTGTGTATTATATGTCCTTTTATTTTATTTTTTTGAGAAGAATGTGGGAATCCACCCGTCTCCATTTACCAAATGTACTCTATAGCACATATACGTGAACATCATCAAATTTAAAATGAAATTGTGCACATGCTTGCTAATCAATGATGTCGTATGATTTGCAACCATTCAAGCTGTTTATCTGCAGCTCATTGTATGTGGAGTTCCAGCACATACATGTGATATCTTAAGCCACAATTATTAGTGCACACTTAAATTTGTAAGGATCATCATCCAATCTGATCTCTATCACCATCTGCAGTTGGTAAGAAATGCTCTGTGAGTTTGTGTCTGATTTCTTTTCCATTGAGTCATTTTTTTTGACCTTAACAGTTAGTCAATGTACTCCTAAATGCAGAAGGGAATTTAAAGTGTTTTTATAATCTTCCAAAAAACCAGAAAGCAAATATGACAAGTTGATCCGAGAAACCTAATGCGATAATGATGTAGCTGCAGAAATCTATAGGGCTAGCAATTAGTACAAATGTGGTGTAATTAGACTTCATAAAGGAAGTAGAACTATTTGACAAGCATCCTCTTCCTCTGGTCAAAAATATCTTGCAAATTCATGACTTGTACAAAAATAATTTTGAGATTGTAATAGATAGATACTATCCAAGATGAGTACCATAATACTCCAAAGAAGAATTTAGGAAAAAAATAACTTTGTACCAGTCTTGGCTCTGTGCTACAACTGAGCAAGAAAAAAGCCAATGAAAATAAGCATCAAGTTACCAAGTTTCTTTCCAACTTAGTCCAATGCTAACAAGGTTTATGCAGATTCATCAAGATCTTGCATCATTATTACCCTTTAGTGTTTGTTATAATTGCCTGTGTTCCCTATCATAGAGGTGACCGCTATGGAACTGTGATTGTTAGTCAAGCAAAACTCATGACCAAGGCTTCCACATAACCATGTGATGACAATCTTGAGATATAGTAGGCCAAAATGACCGGTCAGCAAATTATACTTCTGGAGTTAACAATAGTCAACCATCAGGATAGAAAAGTTTGCACAAACTTCATTCTAGTTCATATGGTGATGATTCTATGAGGAACTCAGATGAACCAAATGAAAATAACCCATCTTAATGATGTCACTTCTACAGGTACATAAGACAATAAAAATTATATCAGAATATATATATTTAAGATGATAGCATATGAATGACAAACTTGAATAAATAGAACACTACATGTACTTCAAGCTCACTATGCTCTTCTCTATCAAAAATGCACCAATTATTGAAACTGAAGATAACTATTCATACAAGATAGCTCAAACAAAGTATATCCACCAAGAAGAGAAATCGGTTGCTTGAATTTCTAGGGAAAACCTGGTACCTAGAGAAGAAAAAGGGCATCGTCGAGAAGACCACACCCTACTGAAAAAATATTGCAAATGATATGTCCATGGTAGTTTATTGTCATTAGATCATATCTTTCTCCAGAAGGACCTCCATGGAAATGATCACCACATTAAGCCATGCATAACATGATAAATTTGACACGTCGACATCAGTGTAAATAAGCATGGTTCAAGTTACTATGGCATAATCACCAAAAGAAAAGTAATGGAAGTTGACAACTTTCAATGCATTAGACTTGTGATAAGATCAAATATGAGACCACATAAAGCAAATGCTCATGCTCACAAAGAAACTCATTAGAGCTAGTGCTCAACCATCTCAAGTCAGAGGAAAGGATTGATTCAAAGATATCCCGTGTATAAGGCTGAGGATCATAAACTTACTTTTTCTATAAACTTAACAAACATAAGTAGGTGGGCATGCCCGAATCACCCCTTAAATGATGCCATCAATATACCATCAACTTCCCCGGCATTTAACATCTTGTTTGCTTTAACAAGAAGTATGATGAATGCATCCAACCTACACTTAGTAGGATTCCAGGCGAGAACTTTGACAAACATACCATCTGTTCTTAACCTGACAAGGAAGTGTTACCAACCACTTTGATGATCTTAAAGAGAATTCCAATTCCTAAACAACTTAAACTCAAGCTGGAAAGAAAAGTACACCATCAATGACAACGATATGGCTCTTAACATCTTAATGACTCATAATGAGGCAGAAGATCATCAGATCTCGAACAAAAAAAAAATGCCAGGTCCCACAGCCACAGTAACATGTTTCCCCCATTTCCACTCTAAGAAATCAACACCACCATCTTTATTCCAAGTCCCAGCCTTTAATAAAACTGATATTTTGAGCACAAATCCAGGGAAACTGGAGACTATAATTGATCAAAATCTAAGTTTTGAGCAACATATTGCGACGATCAGCAACTGAAATGCAAACTAGAAACACAAAACAAGAAAGATTGGTCGGAGAACAAGGGTTAATGATGCACCTATGGGGGACGAGGCGGGCGGAGAGGCGGCCGTGGCAGAGGCGGACTTCGGCGGCCTCCGCAGCGGCGACAGAAGGGAGGTTGGCATGGGTGGTGAGCAGGAGGTTGCGGTGGATGAGGAAGCCGGTCCCCCCACAACCGGCTCCGCCGCCGCCGGTGGAGATGGCGGCAAAGGCGGGGCCTTTGGTGGCAAAGATGCTATCTTTGACCCTCTCCGACCTCCCTCCCCTCGAGCAGAAGCACCACCGCGACCTCTCTCCAAAAACCCCCATCTCCTCTCCTCTGCTCTTCTATCTCGAGAGCTTCTCCGATCCGGGCGGCGGCGAGGACCCTAAGGTCGCGTATTGGCGGAGCTCAGCTTGTAGCGAGAGGTTTCGGGGCATGTTCGAGACGTTACGGAGGTGATCTACTACTCTCCAGGCGGACGCTCTCCCACCCCGGGAATGGAGGGGGCTTGTCCCAAATAGGCACAAATTTTTACTCCTCCAACGTATAAAAGTGATAAATAAACTCTTCTTTTTGTTCAATAAATGCACTCTTAACTTTGGAGGTGCTTTCTATTTGAATAGTACTGAGATAGAGGTGGATCAGGGAAGAGTAAATTGAAGGGAGAAGAAGGTAGGAGAGGTGGTGAAGACGAGAAGTGCATGAAAAGTGTGAGGGGAAAAACCATTGGGACTTCGGGAGATTTTATATGAGATTTGTGCTCCTACAGAGGCTACAAGTTCCAAGAGGAGGATGATTTGTACTAAAACTGAGTAGATGATGCGAAGGGTTCACTTTGCTGGATGTCGGCCCGAGCCATGGTTGCCAACTTGACATGCAACAATGGAAGGCATGGCTGGATTTTATTGATCGGAGAAATCCGTACGAATTCTTGGAATTCCCTGGTCCCGTGGTGAATAAAAATCATGTGAGTCTAACTCCGGAGAATAAAATATGAAACGAATTTTTTATTTTATTATATTTTTTAATCTCTATTCTTAAAAAAAATTAAAAATAAAATATTTTTACTAATAGAATTATATTATATGATTAAAAAAAATATATTATTCTTTTTTTATTTTTAAAATATATTTTTATCAATATATATTATCTATTTATTAGTATATATTATATGATCATATAATACGTACTAATTAAATTAATCATCAAATAAATTAATATATATTTTTAAATAAATTTATGCATAATTTTTAAATTATGAGATCTATCAATTTATAGTATATAATCAAGTAATACGTATTTAAAAAATTAGTTATCTTAGCAATCCAATATATATCTTCAAACAAATTAATATATAGTTCTTGAAATATCATATTCCCCAATATACATTATATGATCAGATGATACATACTAATTAGCTTATTGACATATACTGTAAATTTTTTTATTATACACCCAATAGTTATACGATATGCATATTCAGATAAAAAGCATATTTTGGTAACTATATTTCAATTTATCTATAAATATGTATTGGATTACTATTAAGTTTGTATAAAAAAACTTATAGTATATAATAGAAAGTCCATAAATATGTATCACCTAATCATATAGTATATACTGACGAATATGATATTTTAGAAATAATATATCCTTGTAGCACCATCGAAGGTGTTCATTATATTGAAGTTAAACTAACAAACAAGAGGTTGATCTTTTCTTAATACTTAGTGCATGATCCTATGATTATCTGATCTCTTGATTTTGGGCTAGAAGTTTTTATGCTTGATAGATTTTACACTGAGACAGCAACGTATAGATACTTCTCACCATGGAGATAGTATCAAAATTAGGGTCGAGATTCAAGTCATTCAACTTCGGATTGCATAATTATATAAGTATTTTTTTACATTATAGTTATTGTAAACTTTGCAATAATATAATAATTTAATCATAACATATATAATATTATAATATAATATTATAATAATATTATAATATAATATTATTATAATATTATAATATAAAATTTTTTGCATATATATTTTTTTAAATATTTAAATTTATGTGAATATTCTTTCAAAATTGATATTTATATATAGATCCTTATAAAATGTTTGTTTTGTATGTATACCCTTCTTTTTTCTTATTTTTTGCATATGTATCCATGTCATCTAATATCATTAAAAAATTAATAATTTAAAATTAGAACAATTAAAATACTCTTATGGATAGATGTATAAAAAAAATTATAAGGGTACATATGTAAATAGCAATTTTGCAAGAATATTCATATAAATTTGAATGTTTAGGAAGATATATATACAAAAAGTTCTAATTTAATTTTTATTTATTTCATCTAGATGGATTCAGCCACTCTTACTCTACAATGTAATAACATATTACATATTTTAAGAATATGATAATAATATTATATAATAGATTATATTTTAGCTTTAGATAAACATGGGACAGCTCATTAAAACTTTGATCGTTGAATAAATAAGTATAAGAAATTCCTCAGACAAAGAAAAGAGGGAAAGTAAGTAAATAGGGAAAAGAATCATAAAAATCATTGTAAACCAAAATTAGGCTACTAATAGCAAGGGAATTAATAGAGATTAATAGTCAGCATAGTTTTCTCATATGAAACTTTCCATAGTTTTCAAAGAGAGCCAGCTTCATATATGCCACTATCAAGCCTTAATCACATCCTTCAATAATCCTTTCTTGGCATCAAAAAATGATAATATTGGTGTTTCTCATGCCTTCCAAATGTTACAGAGTAAGGAATGTATTGTAATATCCTACTTGGTCTATTGCTCTCTTCCAACACTATTGTAATATCAAAACTAAAGACTCAAGAAGAGTGGAGAGGCCAAGGAAGGAGGCTCACTTAATCTTCCTTGATCTAGCAAGATAAACTCTAGTAAAGCACTCGACGGGCAAACTCTGACAACTGCTCAACATGAAAAACTTTGACGAAGTATCTAGTGGAAACCTTAGCAAAGTGCTTGGCTCAATGTGCAAAACTATGGTGATGTGCTCGATATTATCTAATGGAAGAAGGATCTAGTTGGTCATCCTTCAAAATGCTGATGAGCAGAAGTATGAGTATGGTGTGGAGGAAATCTTCGATGAAGGAAAGTGAGGGATAGTACTCCGGCTGGTTATACTTAAGAGTGGCAATAAGAGGGAGTATGAGTTTGACACTAAGGAGATCTCTAATGAAGGAAAGAGAGAGAGAGAGAGAGTCCAGCTAGTCATTCTTGGAAGTGGCGATGAGAGGGATTGAGTCTGGCGGTGAGGATATCTTTGGTGAAGGGAAGAGAGATGCCAACTATGAAGAAAGGAATCGAGGAAAGGTGCTCAACATTATTGACAATGGCTTCAAAAGCTGTCCGACTGTCATTCCTAGCAATGACTTCATAAAACCTCGAGAGAAACTTAGAAAAGCCTGACTCGATCCTATCGACATGATCTGAGTTCTCTCAAGAATTCTTCATATGTTATATATAATATATATAGTAGACTTGATTTTATATTTCATACGGTATGATAAACCTTATACATTTCATAAAGGTATTTTTGATAAAAAAATTTAAAATAAAATATAATAAGATTGTAAATTATCATTATTACGTAATTTTCAAACCCATAACTATGTCCATTCTATATAAATATACAAGCAATCCACTAATATCAGATTAAGATACCTTTCTCATAAGTATATTGTTATACATTAGAGGAAACATAGATGGTTGCAATCTATCTATTCTCTAGATAAAATAATTTTGATTTATCATTTAATAAATTTTTTTTTATCTAGATAAGTCAATAAATTAAGTATATTCATTAAAATAGGAAAAGAATTAACAAATCAAGAGAGGTGCATTCATGTTTAAGATTTTTTGTGTGTATATCCTTCCAAACATTCAAATTTTTATGAATACCCTCCTAAAATTACTATATATATATATATATATCCTTATAATATTTTCTTTTTACACATTTACCCATAAGGGTATTTTAGTCATTTTAATTTAAATCATTAATTTTTTAACGATGTTAGATAGTGTTGATACATATGCAAAAAAAAAAAAGCAGGGTATACATACAAAATAAATATTTAATCAGAGAATGTATGTAAATATTAATTTTGAAAGAGTATTCACGTAAATTTGAATATTTAAGAGGGTATACACGTAAAAAAATCTTATAATATAATATTCTTATGTTATTATGTTAATGCTACATAATTATAATTATATTTAATATATTAACTAAAATAAATTATTTATAAATTTAAAATATTTTATAATATTAATTTTTGTTCATATAAATAGTTAAATAGTTGAATGTATTATGCAAGTCATGATTTGATGCTTAAAAGTACTTTTGATTTGAGTATATAACAGATTTAAAGTTTCATAGCACTTCAAAAATATTGTTATCAAACAGCTAATAACTTTTTATAACAAGCTCTGGTAGCAAAAATTTTACTGCTCAAAATTCTCTAGATAAAGGCTCTAGAAAATATGACTTAATTAGCTACATTGCATGTTTCAGAAATTAGTACTACCTCCTATTATAGGTGAAAGGAAAGTCAAACTATGCTAAGGGAGGGCCTAATCTATTATAACCTTCAACAATTTGGCCTTAAAATTTCTACAGCCATATTCTTCAAAGGTCTTTTTTTTTTTGAGATTTCTCGTATAGATTAGGTCACAATTATGGTAGGGATGAGAGCTTGAGTGAACCATTCTTGGTCAATCTGGAACGCTGGAGCTAGAAGCCTCAGCAAAGCTAAACTAACATAATCACCTCTTCCCAATTAGGGACAACACCATCTAGAAAACAAACTCCTCAACATTTTCAAATAGGAATTTCTATGGTTTCCTGAGCTTTGGTGGCTTTTTGCATGTTTGCTTCTTGTAGTGCGCTTTCCTTAAATAAATATTGGCTGGTTCCTATGTTCATGAAGTAGAAGAAGCTACCTATATTTTTCCATGCGTCCTTCTGATATGTTAAGCGCTTGTGGGAGTTCTTTAGAAATAAATTAAATAGAGAGATAGGTCTCCATTTGTTTCCTCTAGGAATATATACGTACCCGGAGATTGAAGAGGATCGATAAAAAGTTCAGGTTGGGTTGGTACAAGTTGTGAAAGGAAAATGCAAGAACTTTTAAATTGAAGTCATCCTTCATCTAATCAACAGAGGAATATTATCTATTTTATATATTTTTTTTGAAATAAAAAAGAGCATATGATGTAACAATATAGGACCTCACTTTAAAAGATTAGTCGGAAGGTATTATTTGGGCTCCTTTGCATATAAGTACCCAAGATCTTTTTAGGTTATTATCCAAGATCTTTCTAGGTTATTATCAAAGATCTTTCTAGTAAATAATCAATATGAGACCAAATATACATCCGCATGGATCCTCACATACTCTCCTTATTTAAGCCCTAGCATCCTTGCTAGGCTAAGGATCTAAATTATACATCTATTTATAAACACCATGATCCATCTATGGTAATCTCCAATAAATCCATGCTACAGTATCTCTTAATCTACATAGGCTATGAACTGTCGACTCTGATACCATTTATAAAAATCTAGGACTTCATCCAAAAAGACTAGCTAGAAGATATTGCTCGAGTTCCCTAGCCCTGTATAGGTATGCATGATCTTCCTAATAAATAATCACTATGAAACTAAATACACGCTAGCACGGATCCTCACATACTCCCTCCATTTAAGGCTTGACATCCTTGCTAAGTTAAGGATCTAAATCTATGTATTCATTCATAAACACCATGATGGGTTCATGGTAAGTCTCTATAAACCCATACTGCAATATCCTCCAGTTTACATAGGTTATGGGTTGAGTCAGCTTTAATACCATTTGTAATGATCCAGCATCTTACTTAAAAAAAATTAGTCGAAAGATATTATTTAAATTTTTTGATCCTGTATAAGTATCTAAGATCTTCCTAGTATATAATCGATGTGGGACGAAAAACATGTCTACATGGAACCTCATGTACTCCCTCCATTTAAATCCTAGCATCCTCGTTAAACCGACCAAATCAATGCATCCATTCATAAACATCATGATTGGCCCCTAGTTAGCCCCAATAAACTTTTATTATAGTATCCCTAGTTCACTTAGCCTATGGGCTGAGTTAGCTTTGATACTATCTGTCTTAAGATCTTATTGAGTTGTCTCCTGCAATTACTGTTTCAAGCAATTTAGGATCCATGGCTTTGTGAAAGGGTTGGGCTTTGCTATAAAGAACTTCAAGATTGGCCATGGTTTTAGTAACATCATGTTCTCGAAGGACTGCCTTCTCTCACTCTTTTGATTGAAGGGGAGGTGAAAGCCATCTAAATTTATTGGTAGAGAAGTATTTACATCAAAAGAAGTTACAAGAAAAGAATATACAAATGGCAAGCAAAGGGAATTAGCCTATAAGGAGGGAATCCTTTTGATGTAATTGAATGAAGGAAAGTACTTCCCTCAATTTATTAAAAAGAAACAAAGAATAAAGGGCTTAGGAGAGGGTCAGGATAGAAAAAGTAGAGTGATACAAGAGCAAAGTTTAAACTCCATTTTGAGGCTACAGATATATTCATTATGGAGGCAACCAACCTCTTGACCTTACTAGGCTAAAGATCTAAATTTATGCATCTACTTATAAACATCACGATCAGCTTGTGGTCAGTTCCAATGAACTCATGCTATAATATCTTCTAGTCTATATATTTTGATATTATTTGTAACAACCTAGGATCTCATCCAAAAAGACTAACTGGAAAGTATTATTTAGATTCTTTAGTCCCATATAAGTATCCAAGATCTTCCTAACGAATAATCAATATAGGACTAAATACATACTAACATAGATCCTCACATACTCTCCTTGTTTAAGGCCTAGTATCTTCGCTAGACTGAGGATTTAAATCTATGCATTCATTTATAAACACCATGATCGATTTATAGTCAGTCTCAATAAATCCATGTTGCAGTATCCCCTAGTTCATATGAGCTATGGGCTAAGTCAATTTTGATACCATTTATAATAATTCACCACCTCACTTAAAAAGACCAGCTAAAAGATGTTCTTTAGGTTTATTAATCCTATATAAATATTTAAGATCTTCTTGTGTATAATCGATGTGGGATCAAATACACACTTGCGTGGGTCCTCACAAACTCCTCCACCTTAAGCCCTATAATCTTTGTTGGGCTAAGGATCCAAATCCATGCATCCACTCATGAACATCAAGATCAACCCATAGTCAGCCCTAATAAATCCATACTGTAGTATCCTCTAGTCCATATAGACTATGGGCTAAATTGGTTTTGATATTATTTGTAACAATCTAGAACCTTATTGAAAAAAATTAGCCAGAAAGTATTGTTTGGATTTCTTGATCCCATATAAGTATCCAAGATCTTTTCAACGAATAATCGATGTAGAACTAAATATACACTCATATGAGCTCCTTGTCTATTAATATATATGAAGAGGATTTTTATAGAGTCACTATTAGGCTTTAATTGAAGGGAAGTGGTGAGTACAGGGAGTGATGTGTTGGCCAAGGGAGTTCTATAGATCTTTGACCATACATGCATTTGGTGAGAAGGCTATAGCAAAGCACACTCTTTTGCATCCACAAACGCCCCAGTGTGAGGGACGTGCTAGGAATAGCTCCCAATATCATCCATGATTGGCATCTCATCTTACAACAATGTTTGGTTAAGCTATCTAAGCTGCCTTGTTAGGTGTAACAACTATTTTTGGTTTAGAACAATATTCCAGCTTTCAAAGAGGATGATAACTTGTTTTGCCACCTGTGGTGCTTAGAGAGCTTCGAAGTTAAAGATGCACCGGCAGGTTATAGCCATTAGTGAGTAGAGGGTTTTGTTTGCTGCATTTTTGGGTAGACCTTGCCTCCAAGCACCCCAGAGATCTTGGAGCCCTATTGGAAGCTGGTATTTTTTGATCCACTGTAGCAACGAGGTTGTGTAGGAGCAAAGTCACTAGTAAATCGTCTGCTGTTTCAACTCAATCACCACACAATGGATAGGTTCTTGGGCCTTGCACACCTTTCTTTGCCAGGGTATCTGCTATTTAACTACTTTTTGTGCTTTTTATGCACCTGCTGAGATATATAGTGGAATGGTCAATCATCACAATAACGCTAAAAGAAGAACAATCAAAGTTTGTGATTTGATATAGGGGAAGTTACACATGGTGATCACCAAGGAAAGTTGCCAATTGAACCTCAATTGACGAGCCTAAATGGGTAGGCATGGCACCAGCTAAGAAGGGGCCCAAGCTGATCCACATGATGGCAATGTCTTAATAGCCATTGGCCATGTCTAATCCTACCAAATGTGGTTAATAGTTGCTAAATTCCCAGTTTGGGTCTTTTGAGTCTAACAAAGGGTTTCCTAGGTGATTAAGCTTTCCTCTTCTTTGTTTTATTAATTTTTCTATAAGTGATGTAAATCTATTTTGCTGGAAATATAGTGTTGGATTTTGGCGCCTTGAATTCAACCCACAGCAGAGAAACCCGACGGATCAGACCCACAGACGTAGGCGTGGAGGCCTACAGGCACAGCCCGGAGGCCCGCAGGCTCGTTTTGTAGGCGCATGCGACCCGCAGCACTCATGGCCCCAGCATGCATGGCCTAATGCTCGTGGCCCAAGATGGATGTGCGGTCTATTATGTTAGGACCAACAGCACCCTGGCATCACCTAACTCTGATACCAACTATTGAAGGACCGCCTTCACCCTCATGGACCTGAGGAAACCTATGATGGATCCTTCTCAAGGACAACAACCATCAAGCCCTAGATCTGAGCTTGATCTCTGATACTACATGCCCCCTTCTAGGGAAGGGGGCAAGTTTGATGCCCTTGGGGTGGCGTGCAAAATCTAGGAGAGAGAAGGAGAGAAAGAGACAGCTAGGATTTTCTCGAGAAAAAGCTCTTCTTTTGATTCCACTATTCCTTGATATTACAAAACCTGTATATATACCAATACGATGGGTCAAATAACCTAAGTCCAAAAAAATTTTTAGGCTAACCCATACATGAAAGCACCCACTGAGCCCATGTACATCCATATCTCATATGCTCTCATCCCTCGGACTTAATCCTCGTCCAAACCCTTGGTTAGCCCCTTAAGACCTCTCAAACCAGGCTTTAAGACCCCTAGGATCAAACCCGACCCCAGTTCGAAATAAAAAATTTGTACAGTTCTACCTGCGTAACTGAGCTGACTCAGTTACTATGACTGAGTTGGCTCAGTTATTGTGCCAGTCTTAGGTTTTTGAAACCTGTCTTTCTGTTTTGCTCTTCTTTTGAGATATGATTGATTTAGTCTCAGTTTGAGTTGATCCAAACCCCGGAAACTGCTTCTTTTCTGTAGTCTTCAGCTTTGACTCTGGTTCCTTGCTCCATCTTGTGCCCTCAAGTCTCCGGAGCACCAAACAAGTCCCTCAAGATCCTTAACACCTTGACCTGAAGTCTATGAATGCCTCCATCCTAGGACCACTCCTGTCCTAGTCCTAGGACCACACCTGTCCTAGTCTCCCAGAGCCAACACCCTGACTCCTCCTGTGACTTTTCAAAGCTTCAGAGCACCATACCAACTCCTACACACTGCATGGTCTAGGAGATCACTTCATGCGGTCCACACATAGTCTACGCACTGTTTTATGCGATCGGGTGGCCAAGAAGACTTGTGGACGTGATCGGACAGCCACAGGCACGTGCAGCGGTGATCAAGTGGTCAGAAGGATTTGGAGTCCCATCAGGTGTCAATTTTAGGGCTTTTTTAAGGGGGCCTAATGGCCTGTGGGTGAGCTATAGCTGTTGGGAGCGGCTTGGCATGAGCAGAGAGGAAAGCAGTCGCCAAAGAGTCTCCTTGGGGTTTTTTGAGAGCATTGTGAGGGTTTTAGTGTTGGGAATAGTGTCCCAAAGCCAATCGTCAGCCTGTTGATGGTTGTGCTCATTTTTTTGTATTTGTACATAAATTATGAATTAATAAAAATTATTTTGATATTTTTCATCACAAAATATTTCATCTTCTAATGAACTCCTATATTGTGGTGAAGTCCTTAGGACTATTTAGACTCGACAAAGGAGGATTTGTCGTTTAGTCCTTAAATCTGTTCGCGACCAAATAGTACGTTGTTACCAAGGATGACAACGTTTATCAAGCATAGGTCGTTGTGTGCCATATAGGTTGGTTGTTCTCTTAACAATGAGTGTGGAGACACTGGTATGGCATACAGATGAGATGTAAGGGTACATCTGCACTGAACGTGACTAACTCTGGAGCTATTTCTACTGTCAAGATTTGCTCGGATGGAATATGGGTATAAATATCCCTCCGACCTGAGACCACCACGGTGACTTGCAAGCAACTCACTGCACTTAGGCACTGGACTACCTGAATTTTTAATTCAGTGACGGAAGGCTACTGGGTGTAGTCAAGTACTTAACTTGTCGGTGCGTGTGTCAAGATGGGATTGACCACTCCAGTTTAGGAGCTGTGTACAGTCGTGTTTCAATTTAGCAAAATCTTGACCAGGGTAGTCCTTGTGAGGAGTCACAGGACTGTTTGAGTTGAGCACGATTCGGATGATCTGATCAGGGTTGACAGTTTAACCTTGAGTCGTCCTAAACACAGAGGTCAAAAAGATGAATTATACAGTAACCATATTCACGTAGGTTCTAAGTGTTGCGATTGCGACCATTCGACCTATCCAATCATCGGGTACCATTGCTCGATGGCCACTTCGATTAGTACAGGAATTGGTTCCTGTGCTACCGACTTAGGTTCGAACCTGCGGGGTCACACACATTAGAGGTTCTTATCTGATCTGATGGCTGATGTAGAATTCTACATGTTTGAAACTCAGTGATCGAGAATCAAGATTCTCTGATCATGAGTTCCACACATTATGGGTACCGGGGTCAAGAGTCCCACTGGTTGGAATTTTTCGATCAGGTTTACATATCGATGAATTCTGATGCCTGATTGCCCATCGGATTTGGACTCAGTATTTATGAGAGATTTAATTAGTGATTTGATCATTAATTAACTCAATTTGATTGAGTAATTATTATTGGATCAAGTCCATTTGAATTGGATTCAGTTGGGTTTGACCTGATTAGGTTAAGAGTTGACCTAATCATTGAGATGGTTTGGTCTATGATTTGATCAGGGGTTGGACTTAGTCAATTTCTAATTTGATTAGGATTTTATTGAGCCCAATTAAGCCTAATTAGGTTAGGTTTAAATTAGTCTAATTAGACCTAACTTATTTGGTTTAATTAGGTTGGTTTAAATAATTAAACCACCTTGACCCAATCTCCATGCGCCACCTCACTTCCATTGCACCCATTTGGATTCATGAGAAGAAACTTCTCATGAATTTTTTTCTCACGCCAAGCCCTCTCTACACCCCACTTTAATGTGCCAAATGGATGGATAAGGATGATTGATTGGCCATTCAAATTTAAAATAAAGTTTGAATTTGAGTGGGCAATCAATCTTTGCACCTTATCCCTTTTTTTACGCCCTATTTATTACATGAGAAAAAGGTTTCTCATGAAAATACTCCATGTACAATTTAAGCCATGCCTCACGCCTTTAGTGGATAAGGAATGAGTTGGTGTCCATTTGAATTCAAATTTGATTTGAATTCAAATGAGCAATTACTCATCTTTATCCTTTCTTTTGGATAAGACGTTTGACATTGTTATAAAAGGAGGAGAAGAGTGGGGCATGCAAGAGAAGATTTTTGGAGAAAAATTTTGGGGCATGAGAAGTCTTGTGCGTGAGAAGAAAGTCCATATCCTTCCAAGAGAAAAAGAAAGAAAAGAAAGAAAAGTGGGTGCAAGGTTTCTGGTGAGTTCCCTAGAGTTTTAACCTGGGGTTCGAGAAGTGAGAAAGTGAGCTACGAGTGTCGTGAGCCCACAAAATCTCAGGAAGATCTTCAACATCCTCTCAAGCATATCTGTTGATGATCTGGAGCATCTAAAGAATCGACAGACATCGATCGAAGGAGTTCGATCAGCATCCACCATCAAAAAGACTCTACAACGAGTTAGTACTCGTGAGGAGTCGATCAGACTGAGAGCTTCGTGTGGACTATCCGTAGAGGTCAGACACACTGTGTGGCTGTATCATGATGATCAGACTCTCCCGACGGTGATCAGATTACGACAATCTACTATCTGCACAAAGGTATTGTGTTCTGAACACATTACAGTAAAGTGTTTACTATTCGAATTTGAATTTTAAATTTAAATAAATGCATGCTATATATCATATTTAGATCCTAGTGTAGGGTAAATTTATATTAATTAATTATATTAATTAATATCTTTTCACTGTAAAATCATAATTTTAAAAAAATTTTAAAATTACCATTTTACCCCTGCACTGAATTTTTCCCACAAATGGTATCAGAACAAGGTTCTTAGATATGATATATATATTTGCATGCATAGATTAAGTTATAATCTAAAAGTTTAAATTTAAAATTTAAAATTTAAAATTTAAATTTTGAATTTTGAAATTTGAAATTCAAAATTCAAAAATTTGAAATTCAAAATTTGAAATTTAAAATTTAAAATTTGGGTGAAATTTTAAATTTGAAATTCAAAATTTAAAATTCAAAATTTGAAATTCAAAAATTTGAAATTTGAAATTTGTTTGAAATTTAAAATTCAAAATTTAAAATTTAAAATTTAAATTTTAAAATTGGTATATTTTGATATACTTGATCCAAGTAGCAAGTAATCGAATTGGGTTGGTTGCCATGGCCGTCCGATCATAGGAGAAAAGTAGGGTTTAAAGGCCCTTTCCTCCCATTCGATCGGGTCTCTTATGGCGGTAGGGGTGCCGCTGCAATTATATCCCATGCAGATGAAGCAGTGAAAGGAATTAATTGTAAAGGTTCAATTGTGAAATTTATCATGAATGTGTTAGATTAGATCTAAAAGAATATTCATGATTTATTTTGATGGAGTTATTTTCTGTTATGTAATTAGCAATAGGATTGCTATTTATGAAATGTGTTGATCTATTTGTGAAATGAGTCAACATATTTGGTGAACAGAAAATAAAATCTTTCAAATTTAAAAATTATTTTTGAAATGCCAAACCCTGATCCATCAGCCCAAATACTTAATTAAAAGAATTAAGTGTTGTCTAGTAGGTCTAGAATTGTGAATTAAGACCAAAGACAATTGCATAAACTTGTGGGTTAATGGGTTAGATGGATTAGGTCCATAATTGGGTTAGACCTAAGGTTAGCTTAAAGAAATGGACTAAATTAGAGTAATTGATCAAATCTAATCAAAAGTTGAATTAGATTAGGTCAAGGATACGCTAGACTCAACTCCAATAGTTGTAGTTGAATGGATCCATGTTTTTAACTAGACCAAGATGGACTTACTTCATGGCTATGCGGTGGAACCCTATTTAATAAGTTGATCAAATTAAAACTAATGAACCGGTTGGTGTCTAAAGTAAGTTTGATATTTTGACCAGTGGTTTTTAAGCGGGAGCTACTCGCAGTGATTCGATCTCTGACGAGTTAATGGCTTATCCCCACCACTGATCTCACTTACCTGGCCAATCTGGTGAATTAGGTTTTGATTAGATCACTTGGTGATTAGGGCTCACCCATGTCATTAGGTAAATCAGTTTGACTGATTTAGGTGCTCCTAATGCCTGCTTTAATTAAATCTTTTTTAATCTGACTTGGTGAAGTCAGTGGGAGGATTGAAATTGACTGGATATTTTTTTCTCATCTATCCTTTAATAAAATTCTCAAAAATGATTAGGTCCCTAAAAATGATTAAGTTATATTGATAACTAAGTCATAGCCTCTCATTAAGTGAGTGATAATGAGTCCATTAGTTTAATAATCATTGGAGGCCCAAAGGCCTGGTGCTTATTGACTAACGGAATTATCATTCATAATATGATAATTTGGATTGAGTCTTTCTGATGGTGGTCAGGTTGGCCGGCCAAAGTCGGGCCTGATCATTTATTGGTCTGATTCACCAAATCAAATCATGTTAATAGTTGGACCTAACCAAATCTTTTCAATGGAGGCCAAAGCCTACTGATTAGGTTCTGGGGCAAAATCAATTACTAGAAGTTGTTTAGAGAAACAACTGGTTATGAACCTACCCATAGATGCACATAGGTTGACCAACCAAAGTTGGGCTCGTGTGTAGTCTGTGTGGATTCTAATACCCATTAAAGAATTAAACTAATTCTTCGAATTGGAGGTTGAGGCTACCAGTTCATAAAAATACTAGAAAAAACTTTAGACTAAAGTCCAAATCTTTAGTATTTATAATTTATGTACTAATAGAGGTCTGGTTTTTCTTTATGCAGCTATGGCCACTACCCTGTCCCTCCGGTCATTATTAGATAATGACAAGCTCATGGGACCTAATTTCGATAGCTGGTATCAAAAATTAAAAATCATCCTTGAGCATGAGTGGATCTTTTATGTAGTAATGGATTCGGCACCTAAGGAGCCAGCCCCGAATGTTAAAGGAACGGTTCGAGATACTTATCAGAAGTGGCTCAACGACCGCACCACCGTTCGATGCATTATGCTGGCGGCAATGAATAATGAGTTCAGCCGCAGGTTCGAGAATGCCCAATCACAGGAGATGCTTCAAATGTTGAATGACTCCTTTGGTACACCTGACGACGTTGAAAGGCACAAAACTAGTTGTGCCATTTTTAATGCTCGGATGAGGGATGGAGCCTCAATCACTGATCATGTACTATACATGATCGAAATGATTGAGCGCCTAACTAAACTGGGCTTTCCCCTGTACGAGCAGCTCGGTAAGGATGCGATCCTTAATTCATTGCCCAAGTCCTTCCTCCCCTTCCTTACTCATTTTCGGATGACAAAGCTTACAGTGAACTACCACGATTTGTTGGGGTTGCTGCAGAATTTTGAGAAGGATCACCAGCTCCATAAGGAGTCGGTGAATGTTGTGGGAGGGTCTTCTTCTGATCGTCGACCCTTAAAGAAAGGAAAGAAAAAGAACAAGAAGAAGAAGAATAAGAAGGTGCAGCTGCATGCTGGGACATCTGTACAGGGTCAGACCAAGAAGCGCAAGCCTGACCAGAGCCAGGCGGAGTGCTTCTTTTGCAAAAAGCAGGGGCACTGGAAGAGGAACTGTCTTCTATACATTGCTTCCCTGGACCCGAACAGGCCGAAGAAGAAGCAAGGTACTTATATGATAACACCTTGCAACTTTTTTATTTGTGATACTACTGCCTGGGTATTGGATACCGGAAGCCCTTATCATATTTGCAATTCGATGCAAGGTATGCAGGTCAGTAGGAGATTTGATGAAGGTGAGAGATTCCTGAACATTGGAGATGGAAGCAAAATTCCAGTTCTAGCATTAGGAATCATGAATCTTGTAATCAATTCTCGAAACGTAATTCTGAGTGAATGTCACTATTGTCCAAGTTTTTTATTAAATATTATTTCTGTAGGCCTTTTGGTCATGAACGGTTATTAATTTTTAATAAAAAGAAATATTTGCAATATCATTTTGAATGGTGTTACAATGTTTGTTGGACAACTTAATAATGAAATTTACTTTCTATCATAACCTGTTAATGTGGTTCAAACCTCCGGTAAACACCCTAGAATAGATAATATGTCAGAAGTCTATCTTTGGCATTGTAGGCTAGGTCATATCAATAAGAACTGGATAAATAGGTTGGCTCAAGAAGGAATTCTTGAAGTAGGTGATTGTGAATTACTTCCAACCTGTGAGTCCTGTCTTCTTGGTAAAATGACCAAATCATCTTTTACTGAAAAAGGTGAGCGAGCCAGTGAACTCTTGGGTTTGGTACATTCTGATGTATGTGGATCCATGAGCTCAAGTGCTAGAGGTGGATATTTCTACTTCATAACCTTCACAGTCGACCTATCGAGGTATGGGTATGTCTATTTAATAAAGCATAAATTGGAGTCGTTTGAAATGTTTAAACTATTCCGAAATGAGGTAGAAAAATAAACTGGAAAGTGTATTAAAACTCTTCGATCTGATCGAGGAGGCAAATATCTTTTCAATGATTTTCTGACATATCTTGGAGAGAATGGGATTCTCTCTCAGTGGACTCCTCCTGGAACACCACAACATAATGGTGTATCTGAAAGGAGGAATCGGACCTTGTTGGACATGATTCGATCCATGATGGGGTTTGCTGGTCTGTCAATCTCTCTCTAGGGATATGCGCTCGAATCGGCTTGTTACCTTCTAAATAGGGTTCCGAGTAAGTTTGTAACCAAAACACCATATGAGATATGGATAGGATGTAAGCCAGTACTCTCGCACCTTAGGGTTTGGGGGTGTCCGACTTATGTTAAACGTTTAATTACGGACAAGCTTGGATCTAGGTCTGACAAGTGTAATTTTATAGGGTACCCTAAAGAGACCAAAGGGTATTACTTCTACCTAGCTGATGAGCAAAAAGTTTTTGTCAGCCTTAAGGCAATCTTTTTGGAAAAGGAGTTTGTTGGTGAAGAGACTGTTGCCTCTAAGGTCGAACTTGACGAAGTTCGGTAGGTGGAAAAATCGACACAAGTTGCTGAACCTGAACCGGATTTGGTTAGATCAGATCTGGAGCTCATTGTTCAAGCACCCTTAAGGCGATCTGGTAGAGTACCACGACAACCGGACAGATACTATGATTTCTTGGTTTGGGACGGTGATCCTATCGAACTTGATGAAAATGATGAGGATCCGATCACCTACATGGATGCAATGCAGAGATCCGACTCTGAGAAATGGCTGGAGGCCATGAAATCCGAAATGGAGTCCATGAAGGTCAACGATGTATGGACATTGGTTGACCCACCCGAAGGAGTAAAACTCATAGGGTGTAAGTGGGTCTTCAAGAGGAAGAGAGGCGCAGACGGAAAGGTGAAAACCTATAAAGCTTGTTTGGTTGCCAAGAGATATTGTCAACGTTATGGTATAGACTATGATGAGATGTTTTCTTCTGTGGCAATGCTCAAATCCATTCAGATTATGCTTGCGATAGCTGCCCATCTGGACTATAAAATCTAGCAGATGGATGTGAAGACAGCTTTTCTAAATGGAGAGCTGGATGAAGAGGTGTATATCATACAACCTGAAGGATTTACATCCACAGATGAGTTTAAGGTGTGCAGGCTACAGAGGTCCATTTATGGACTTAAGCAGGCATCACGGAGTTGGAACATACGTTTTGATAAGACGATCAAGACGTATGGCTTCGTTAAGAATGGAGAAGAGCCATGCATTTATAAGTGGGCTAATAGTCCAGTAGTAGTATTTCTTGTATTGTATGTGGATGACATTCTCTTAATCGGGAATGATGTCCCTGCATTACAGGGAATAAAGATTTAGCTGTCGTCACAGTTCTCCATGAAGGATCTGGGAGAAGCTTCCTACATCCTAGGGATGAGGATCTATAGGGATAAATCTAAAATATTGCTTGGTTTATCTCAGTCCACGTACATTGATACTATGCTGAAGAGGTTCAGCATGGAGAATTTCAAGAAAGGCTATCTTCCGATAGGCCATGGAATTTCTCTCTCGAAGAGGGATTGTTTGACAACACCTCAAGAAAGAGAGTGTATGGGTAGGATTCCATATGCTTCGATAGTGGGATCTATCATGTACGCCATGACATGTACACGACCAGATGTGGCATACTCACTAGGGGTAGTGAGTACATACCAGTCTGATCCAGAGGAGAATCACTGGAAGGTTGTTAAAACTATCCTGAAGTATTTAAGAAATACTAAGGATCAGTGGCTTGTTTATGGTGAATCGGACTTGAGACTTATAGGGTTTACAGACTCTAATTTTCAGTCTGATCATGATGACAGCAAAAGTGTGTCGGAATTTATTTTTATCCTTAATGGTGGGGCTATCTGCTAGAAGAGTTTCAAGCAACACATAGATAGATGAAAAGGAGAACCTGGCCGACCCATTCACTAAAACCATTGCGGTGAAGGAGTTCGACGACTACAAGTCAAAGATGGGTATTAGATACTGCGTCAATTGGCTTTAGACCAAGTGGAAGATTATTGAGAATAGTGTCCCAAAGCCAATCGTCAGTCTGTTAACGGTTGTGCTCATTTTTTGTATTTGTACATGAATTATGAATTAATAAAAATTATTTTGGCATTTTTCATCATAAAATGTTTCATCTTCTAATGAACTCCTATGTTGTGGTGAAGTCCTTAGGACTATTTAGACTCGACAAAGGAGGATTTATCGTTTAGTCCTTAAATCTGTTCGCGACCAAATGATACATTGTTACCAAGGACAACAACGTTTATCAAGCATAGGTCGTTGTGTGCCATATAGGTTGGTTGTCCTCTTAACCAATGAGTGTGGAGACATTGGTATGGCATACAGATGAGATGTAAGGGTACATCTGCACTGAACGTGACCGACTCCGGAGCTATTTCTGCTGTCAAGATTTGCTCTGATGAAATATGGGTATAAATATCCTTCCGACCTGAGACCGCCACGGTGACTTGCAAGCAACTCACAGCACTTAGGCACTGGACTACCTGAATTTTTAATTCAGTGATGGAAGGCTGCTGGGTGTAGTCAAGTACTTGACTTGTCGGTGCGTGTGTCAAGATGGGATTGACCACTCCAGTTTAGGAGCTGTGTACAGTCGTGTTTCAATTTAGCAAAACCTTGGCCAGGGTAGTCCTTGTGAGGAGTCACAGGACTGTTTGAGTTGAGCACGATTCAGATGATCTGATCAGGGTTGACAGTTTAACCCTGAGTCATCCTAAACACAGAGGTCAAAAGGATGAATTATACAGTAACCATATTCACGTAGGTTTTGAGTGTTGTGATTGCGATCATTCGACCTATCCAATCGTCGGGTACCATTGCTAGATGGTCATTTCGATTAGTACAGGAATTGGTTCCTGTGCTATCGGCTTAGGTTCGAACCTGCGGAGTCACACATATTTGAGGTTCTTATCTGATCTGATGGCTGATGTAGAATCCTACATGTTTGGAACTCAGTGATCGAGAATCAAGATTCTCTGATCACGAGTTTCACACATTATGGGTACCGGGGTCAAGAGTCTCACTAGTTGGGATTTTTCGATCAGGTTTACATATCGATGAATTCTGATGCCTGATTACCCATCGAATTTGGACTCAGTATTTATGAGAGGTTTAATTAGTGATTTGATCACTAATTAACTCAATTTGATTGAGTAATTATTATTGGATCAAGTCCAATTGAATTGGATTCAGTTGGGTTTGACCCGATTAGGTTAAGAGTTGACCTAATCGTCGAGATGGTTTGGTCCCTGATTTGATCAGGGGTTGGACTTAGTCAATTTTTGATTTATTTAAGATTTTATTGAGCCTAATTAAGTTAGATTTAAATTAGTCTAATTGGACCTAACTTATTTGGTTCAATTAGGTTGGTTTAAATAATTAAACCACCTTGACCCAATCTCCATGCGCCACCTCACTTCCATTGCACCCATTTGGATTCTTGAAAAAAAACTTCTCATGAATTTTTTTCTCATGCCAAGCCCTCTCCATGCCCCACTTTAATGTGCCAAATGGATGGATAAGGATGATTGGTTGGCCATTCAAATTCAAAATAAAGTTTGAATTTGAATGGGCAATCAATCTTTGCACCTTATCCCTTTTTTTACGTCCTATTTATTACATGAGAAAAAAGTTTCTCATAAAAATACTCCATGCATAATTTAAGCCACGTCTCACACCTTTAGTGGATAAGAAATGAGTTGGTGTCCATTTGAATTCAAATTTGATTTGAATTCAAATGAGCAATTACTCATCTTTATCCTTTCTTTTGGATAAGACGTTTGATGTTGTTATCAAAGGAGGAGAAGAGTGGGGCATGCAAGAGAAGATTTTTGGAAAAAAATTTTGGGATGTGAGAAGTCTTGTGCGTGAGAAGGAAGTCCATATCCTTCCAAGAGAAAAAGAAAGAAAAGAAAAAAAAGTGGGTGCAAGGTTTCTGGTGAGTTTTCTAGAGTTTTAACCTGGGGTTCAGGAAGTGAGAAAGTGAGCTACGAGTGTCGTGAGCCCACAAAATCTCAGAGAGGTCTTCAACATCTTCTCAAGCACGTCTGTTGATGATCCAGAGTATCCAAAGAATCGACAGACATCGATCGAAGGAGTTCGATCAGCATCCACCGTCAAAAGGACGAGCTAGCACTCGTGAGGAGTCGATCAGACCGAGAGCTTCATATGGATGATCCGCAGAGGCCAGACACACTGTGTGGCTATATCGTGATGATCAGACTCTCCCGACGGTAATCATATTGCGGTGATCTACTATCCGCACAAAGGTATTGTGTTCTGAACACATTACAGTAAAGTGTTTACTGTTCGAATTTGAATTTCAAATTTAAATGAATGCATGCTATATATCATATTTAGATCCTAGTGTAGGATAAATTCATGTTAATTAATTAGATTAATTAATATCTTTCCACCGTAAAATCATAATTTTAAAAAAATATTAAAATTATCATTTTACCCCTGCACTGAATTTTCTCCATATTTAGTGCTTCTTGTTGAGAGAGAGAGATTGATGTATGAGAGTTGAGAAGACATCCTGTATTTGTTCTTTCTTTCATAATGAAGCTTATATGCCCCATGGAGGTAAGCTTTGGACGGATCCATATATTTGATTGTATCTTTTTTATATCTCTTCTTTCTTTCTATTGTGGTATCGACATCATCACATAGATTAGCCATCTTGGACGGGAGATCCATATTCTGCACTCATGTGAGATCATTTCCAACATATAGTGGATGGCCCCTATGCTCATGAAGGGTCTTATTTTGCTTTATTATTTGTTTCAGCCTATCTTGCTTCTTTAACCCATTTATATTTGGACCCTAAAAGAAAAAAAAATTCAAATGGATCCCAAAATTTTAAAAATTGTAAAGAGGTTCAGCCGACTATCTCTATTAAACAACATTATAATATGAGGATTACCTAAGAGGTTAAATTTTATGAATTATTATAAATACCCTGTCCAGAAATTCTTGACTTTGGAGTGACTAGAGCTCGACATGTGGCCCAATTAAGACTCCTAAGAATGAAAAAAATAGAGGAAAAACCTTAAAAACTCATAGAAAAAATCAACAAAAATAAAGGAAGGATAGAAAAAGGAAAAGAAAAAATTTGATTGATCAAAATTTTCTTTTTTCCTATATAGATTGATCAAAATTTTTCCTTTTTCCATTTTTTCTTCTCATTTCTTTCACTTTTTCAGAGATTTGTGGGAAGGAAAGCATTGAGGGAGATTGGAGGGAGAAGGTTGATGCCGATGATGATGGGGAGGAAGGCAATGACAATGACCGATGCGAGGTGGTGGCGAGGAGAGAAGGGAGGAGGTTAGCATCTCTCTTTTTTGGAGATCTATGAGAAGAAAAGCACCTGAGGGAGATTGGAGAGGGAAGGCCAACACCAGTGACGATTGGAAGGAAGGCGACAGTAGAGATTGGTAGGAGGTGACAGTGAGGAGAGTGGGGGGGGAATGGGTGTCCGCAAGGGGTATGAAAGGTAACAACAGATACAGGTGGGAGGTGGCAGCTAGGAGAGTGGGGAGGAGGTGGGTGTCCGCAAGAGGTAAGGTGACAGCGGAGACTGGTGGAAGGTGGCATGGAGGTGGGCATCCGCAAGGGCTCGAGAAGGCTATGATAGAGATCAATAGGAGGTGGCAGTGAGGAGAGTGGGGAGGAGGTGATTATTCTCAAAAGAGAAGGTAGCTGTCGAGATCGGTAGGAGATGACAGTAGAGGTGGGCGTCTATGAGGGCTTGGGAAGGCGACAATGGAGACCAGTGGGAGGTGGCAGTGAGGAGAGCGGGGAGGACATGGGTGTCTATGAGGGGGAAGGCGATGGTGGAGATCCACAGGAGGTAGCAGTGGAGGTGGCATATGTGAGGGCTCCGAACGGGTTCGAGAAGGCTTGGAAGGATTTGAAAGAAAAGAAAAAAAGATGTTGCCAAAAAAAAAAAATCTTAGAAGGCCCAGAAGGATTCAATGGAACAAAGAAAAAAAAAGTTGCAAAAAAAAAAACTACGAACTAAGATATTTAATCATTTTCTCTTTTCTATTAATGCTATTAGGTCAGAGATAGGTGGCTGGATATCTTTGCAACTTTTAAACTTTTGGGTTCCATTTGAAACTTTTTCTTTTAGGATTCAAGTGTAAATGGATCATAGTTCAAAGGGTGTCTCTACAATTTCTCCTTGTATTTGGATCAATTCATAGATGAAAAGGTGGTTCCGTACTTCATGTAAAATGGTTGTGATCTAGTCACCTATTGTTGGAGAAAAAAAGTAAGATTGATATATAAGTTTGAGCTCCAATTACTTGGACCAGGAGGACTATTGCATGCAACACCATTTTCTGATTAGGGCCTACATAAGATGCTAGAGAAGCTCTCTCCTAGGAGGAAGATTGCAGCAAGGCTTTAGCTACGTTGAGAGATATTATCATGATGACTAAAAAGAGTGGAGACATGCTAGCATGGATGCCAGTTTGGCATCATTTAGCATGGATGCCAGTTTGGCATCCTCCTCAATTACTGTGGTGGCTATGCTTGCATGGTTATGTTTGGTGGCCTCATGCAAAGCATTGGCCTTGTCCATGTTTCTTGTTGTCAGCACTCTCCTTGCTTCAATCCAGTCCTCCCTTACAAACCGGATGATTAGTGACGTAATCTTGTCATGCCTAGTTCTTGTAGCATGATGCAGTGGAGTGTCGAGCTTCATGTTTGATGCTTCTAAAATAGATCTCTCTCTGTGACATATATCTCCTTCACAAACTCTAAATGTCCTTAGCTAGCCTCTATATGGAGGGCTGTATTCCCCACAATGTCACTCTGAGGAGTATTTTAGCATCCTCCCATACTGTTATGGCGATCTCCTCCCTTGAAGCTACAGAAGGTAAATATTGTTTTATTAATTCATCTAGATTTCTTTTGTCCCTTGATTTGCTTTGAGCAATTTAGGATCCATGGCTTTGTGAAAGGGTTGGGCTTTGCTACAAAGAACTTCAAGATTGGCCATAGTTTCAGTAGCTTCATGTTCTCTAAGAATTGCTCTCTCTCACTCTCTTGATTGAAGGGGAGGTGAAAGCCATCTAAATTTATTGGTGGAGAAGTATCTACATCAAAAGAAGTTACAAGAAAAGAATGTATAAAAGGTGAGCAAAGGGAATTAGCGTGCAAGGAGGCAAACTTTTTGATTTAAGAGAAAAGAAGGAAAGTGTTTCTGCCAATTTATTAAAAAGGAACAAAGAATAATGAGTTTAGGAGAGGGCCAAGAAAGGAAAAGTAGAGTGATAGAAGAGCAAAGTCTAATCATCTGTTTGCCAATCTACTTATGTCTTAAATAGATTGGTTAACATCATCGATGCCCTACTATGTCTTCTCAATAGCTTAAAAAACTCAATGATATGAGAGGTAAAAGTTAATTGATGAGTAAAAGTAAGTCATTATACTGATTTCTTTTTTTTGCAATACATGCCAGGACAACAAAGTTGGTCTATTACTATGGGATTCTCGATCGAAGTAAAATTGATGTGCTCAAACAAGATCTTTTGGCAAAACCAGACCAATGGTTATGAACTTCTACATAGAACTATTTGACAACCATCCAAAATAACCACCAATAAAAAGCTACCAACAACTTTCATGTTTTAAATTTTAAAATTTAAAATAGTTTTTATTAGGGTTTCGCTATGGTGCTCCTAAGGACTTTTTAATTCTTTTACTTTTTATCCATTTCTGACCATTGGATTAAATATAGACCACTCAGATTTTAGCTTAGCGGAGTACCAATGTGCATGGCTGTGGTAAATAAATCAAAGGTCAGGATTATTTCATACCACTATTAAATTATTTTTTAAAAAAAATCTTCATTTCTTCCTGGATCCCAGGGGGTTAGGGAGGCGGAGGAGCATGGGCATCGGGGGTGGGGTGACGGCGGCATGGAGAAGCTGTGGACTACAGAGGGGTGGGCACAGAAGCCACCAGCACTGGGGATGGGGGGTGGCAAGGGGCATGTGTGGTGGGAAAATTACGAGCATGCGGGGTGGGGCGGAGAGACTGAGGGTGGAAGATCTATAGGTGCCCTTAAAGGGGGGGCTGGGGTGGTGGAGGGGGGGTGGCACAGAAGCCTCGGGCACTGAAGGGGTGTCGGGGGGGGGGGGGTAGGGGGGCGGTGGGGTGGCATAAAAGCTGCAGATGCCAGAGGGGGGTTGGGGTGGGAACCATGGTGAGGTGCAGAAGCAATCGGTGACAGAGGGGGGGTGGGGTGGGAACCATGGTGGGGTGCAGAAGCAATCGGTGATAGAGGAGGGGTGGGGTGGATTGTGCGGGGAGGGAGGGGCACAGAAGCCACCAGCACCCAAGGGGGGTGTGGTAGGGAAGCCGCGGGGGTGCCCGGCATGGTTTGGGGTGGAGGGCATGGTGTGTAGAGGAGATGCAGTGCCTATGGAGGGGGGTGGGGGGCCATGGAGAAGTCACGGGCTACACAAGGGTGGGGCGATGCATCGAGGAGCTATGATAGGGGACGTGACACGTAGAGGAGCCCGATGCCCGGGGGGGCGGTGCACAGAGGAGCCGCGGTGCCTATGGTGGTTAGGGGGGAGACCACAGAGAAAGCAAGGGGGGCAGTGTCGCAGCACTAGAGGGGTTGCCCAAAGGGGGCACGACGTGCAGGGAGCCGCGATGCCGAGGGCAGGGGTGTTAGATGTATGTCCTAGAAGTCAATTATTGACTGACATATTTTTACTCTATGACATAAATTTATACTTAAACTATTGATATAATCAATAAAAGATAATTTTTTTCATTCAAGTATTATATGTCTTTGAATCATCCTTAAAATTGATGTTATGATACATATTCTCAACTATTGAGAATTAGAGGTATGTGTAATCGATTTTTAAATTACTCCCGATCATAGGATAGTCATGGAGATGGTGATCAATCTGGATAGATCGATACACTGTTCACTTCCTTTGAAGTAGAGTCTCTAGTCTATAGTGTAGAGACATTGAGCGGTAAGTACGGATAATTATTAGAGAATAACTAGTACTGAGCGTGACCACATGAGAGATCACATGAATTTCTATTCAATCATCAGTAATTATCTCGATACTGTAGTTATATGATTGGTCCTTCGACCTATGGTGTCACAACTATTCGTAGTAAGGCTATTATAGTTTGACTATAAGTATTGACTCATTTATGAATCTTTATAGTGGATGTTGGCTGTAGTTTGTTGAACTGTAGGAGCAGAGTATACATCTAGATGGGATCTATCGATCTTGATAGAGAGAAAAAGTCTTATAAGATTTGAGAAGCTAAGTTCATAAGTCTATGGCCATAGTAGTGTGATTGATGAAAAAAAAAATTTATTTGGAATCACTATTAGATTTGAGCTGATCAGATCTATCATATGACAGATGATGAGGTTTGACGATTTATCTATGACCTGTCATTTAGTCAGGACTCACGATAGAGAGACTATATCACACATTAACTATACTTAGAGGTTCTTCTTCGATTTTATTGGGTTGCCACTATATATTGCTAGATGTTACTAATAGATTATGAAAGCTCAATAGGATCATTTTGGATTAATGATTCTTGTCGAGTTAGAGTAAAACTATTCTGACCCACAGAAAAGAGTTTCAGTAATACTTATGATAGAGATCATGGTATGTCTCACTATCAAACAGAATTGAACTTATGAGGTCACATTTTAAAGGGAGAAGATATGGATTGATTAAATTAGACTTATGAAGTATCAATTTATATGGATTTAGAAAAATTCTATTGGGTTCATGTTAACTTTGCTAGCACCTGAATGAACCCAATTCCTCTTATAGTTAGTTTGCTTACATGATAAGCATTAGCCAATTTCTACACTTGATTTGAACCTAATTGAATTTGATTCAATGGGCTCCAATGGCTGGATACTTATTTTATGATTTAGATTAAATCAAGAAAGAGTTTCTTGATTTTCTTGATTAAAAATTTATCTTGATTTACTGGTTTACTGGTTTATTAGTTGATCTCTTCTCTTCTCTTAGTTCATAAATTAAATCCTCTAAATCTTTAGATCTCTAAAATGAGATAGTTATGGTGATAACTAAATCATAGCCTCCCATTAAGTTGGATGATAATGGATCCATTAGCATGATGATCATTGAAGGCCCAAAGGCCTGATGCTTATCTACTATTGAAATTATTATTCATAATATGATGACTCAGTCGAGTCTTTTCAGCAAGTGGTCAAGTTAGTCGGCCAAAGTCGGACCTGATCATTTAGTAATTAGATTCCTAAGTATGATCATGTTAATGGTTGGACCTACCAGGACTTGCAGAGAAGATCAAATTCAACTGAAAAGTTACTTGAGGCTAAATCAATTACTAAAAATTATTTGATGAAATAATTGGTTAATAAACCTACCCATGGATGCACATAGGTGAGCCGGTCAAAGTCAGACTCATGTACAGTCTGTGTGGATTCTAATAATCGCTAAGGAATTAAAATAATTCTTTGAGTTGGAGATAGATGCTACCAATTTGTATAAAATAGTGAGAGAATCTTTAAACTAAAGTTTATATCTTTAAGCTTAATTAATTCATATATTGATTAGATTTTAATTTTTTTTTGATGCAGTTATAGTCTTAAACTTGTCACTCCGATCACTGTTGAACAGTGAGAAGTTGACGGGATCCAATTTTGATAGCTGGTATTGAGAACTAAAAATCATCATGGAGCACGAGCAGATCTTGTACGTCATTACAGATCTAGCACCTGAGGAGCTGGCTCCTAATGCTCGTGGCACGATTCGAGACACTTACTTGAAGTGGCTCAATGATCGCACCATAATGTATTACATAATATGAGCTATCATGAACGACGAGTTCAGTCGAAAGTTTGAAGAAGCTCAGCCAGAAGACATGCTCAAGATGTTGAACGAGTCTTTTGGTACCCCTAACGATGTTAAGCGTCACAAGATCAGTTGTGCCATTTTCAATGCTCGGATAAGGGAGGAAGCATCGGTCACCAATCATGTATCGTATATGATCGAATAGATCAAGCGTCTGAGCAAACTCGACTTCTCTTTGCACGAACAGCTTGGGAAGGATGTGATCTTAAACTCCCTACCCAAATCTTACCTATCATTTCTCAGTCATTTTCGAATGATGAAGCCTGCAGTGAACCACTACGGTCTGTTGGGGTTGCTACAGACTTTTGAAAAGGATCACTAGCTCCACAAGGAGATGATGAATGTAATGGGAGGATCTTCTTCGGGTAGGTATCATCCCTTTAAGAAAGGAAACAAAAAGAAAAATAAAAAAGTGCAAAGTACTAGGAGTCGACCCAAAAGTTCAAGTTCAAGGTCAATCAAAGTTAGAGAGAGTGCTTCTATTATATGAAGTAATGTCACTAGAAGAGGAACTATCCTTAATACATAGCTTTCCTTGACTGAACAGACCAAAGAAGAAGAAGCAATTGGTTGCTGGATATGGTAATTATATGATAACATCTTGTAACTTCTTAGTTTTTGATACAATGAATTGGATATTGGATACTGGTAGTCCTATTAATATTTGTAATTCATTACAGAAACTTCAGATCAGTAGGAGATTTAGAGACGGCGAGAGATTTTTGAACATTAGAGATGGAAGATCAATTCCAGTTCTAGCTTTAGAAATTATCAAGCTTGTATTCAATTCTCATTCTATTGTTCTTAGTGATTGTCATTACTGTCTCAGTTTTTTATTGAATGTCATTTATGTAGGCCTTTTGGCCAAAGCAAATTATGAAATTTCAATAAAAAAAAGCTTTTGTGATATGATTTTGAATGATATTACTATTATATGTGGATAGTTGAACAATGATGATATTTTTGTTGTATCATGGTCTAATATAATGTACATGTCTAATAAACATTCTAGAATAGTTGATGTCATGGATGCCTACTTTTGGTATTGTAGGCTAGGTCATATTAACAAGAATAGGATGGACAGGTTAGCTCAAGAAGAAATTCTTGATGATAATGATTGTGAATCATTGCCAACATGTGAGTCTTGTTTGCTTGAAAAGATGATCAAGTCATCTTTTACTGAAAAAGATAAACGAGCCAGTGATATTCTAGATCTTGTACATACTGATGTATGTGGATCCATGAGCATAAGTGTCAGAGGAGGGTATCACTATTTCATTACATTCACAGATGACCTATCTAGGTATGGATATGTCTACTTGATGAAACATAAGTCTGAATCATTTGAAATGTTTAAATAATTTCATAATGAGATAGAGAAATAAACTGAAAAGAATATTAAAACTCTTCGATCAGATCGAGGAGGTGAATACCTTTCTGATGAATTTCTGACATATCTTGAGGAGAATGAGATTCTCTTTCAATGGACACCTCTTAAAATATCACAACACAATGATGTGTCGGAAAGGAGAAATCGAATACTATTGGATATGGTTCAATCTATGATGAGCTTTTCTAATATGTCGATCTCTTTTTGGGGATATACACTTGAGTCGACTTGTTATGTGCTTAATAGGGTTCCTAGTAAATCTGTAAGTAAAATACTACACGAGATGTGGATGGGATGTAAGCAAGTGCACTCTCACCTTAGGGTTTGGGATTGTCCGGCTTATGTCAAATATTTGAAAACAGATAAACTTGGAGCCAGGTCTGACAAATATATTTTTATAGGATATCCCAAAAAAATTAAGGAGTATTATTTCTATTTTGCTGATGAATAAAAAGTGTTTGTCAGCCTTAGGGCAGTCTTTTTGAAAAAAAAATTCTTTGGGAAAGAGATTAATGTCTTTAAGGTTGAACTTGAGAAAGTTCAACGGATAGAACTGACACAATCTAATGAACCCACATAATCAGATTTGATGATGTCAAATTCGAAACCTATTGTTGGGGCACCACTAAGGAGTTCGATAGAGTATCGCGTCAATCAGATAGATACTATAGTTTTTTGATCCGGGACGGAGATCTTGTTGAACTCGATGAGAATAATGAGGATCCGATCACCTATATAGATGCAATGTAGAGGTCCAACTTTGATAAATAGCTTGAAGCCATGAAATCTAAAATAGAATTTATGAAGGTCAATGATGTGTGGACATTAGTTGATCCACCTGAAGGGGTTAAATCCATAGGGTGTAAGTGGATCTTCAGAAGAAAGAGGGGCACAGACGGAAAGGTAGAAACTTATAAAGTCTGTTTGGTTGTCAAAGGTTATCGTCAGTGTTATGGTATTGACTATGACAAGATATTTTCTCTTGTGGCAATGCTTAAATTCATTTGGATTATACTTGCGATAGCGGCACACATGGACTATGAAATCTGACAAATGAATGTGAAAATAGCTTTTCTAAATGGAGAGTTGAAAGAAGAGGTGTATATAATACAGCCTGAAGGTTTCACATCTACAGATAAATCCAAAGTGTGCAAACTTAAAAGATCCATCTATGGATTGAAACAGGTATTTAGGAGTTGGAACATATATTTTGATAAGATTATCAGAACGTATGGCTTCGTTAGGAATGAAGAAGAACTCTACATTTACAAATCAGTAAACAACTCTGTGGTTGTATTTCTTATTCTGTATGTGGTTGACATTCTTTTAATCAAGAATGATATCCTTGCAATACAAAGAATAAAGGTTTGGTTATCGTCTCAGTTCCCTATGAAGGATCCTGGAGAAGCATCCTACATCCTTGGGATAAAGATCTATAGAGAGATTGAAAAGATTGCTTGGATTGTCCCAGTCCATGTACATAGATATTGTACTAAAATGACTCAGCATGGAGAATTTCAAGAAAGGCTATCTCTCGATAGGTCATAGAATTTTTTTCTTAAAGAGAGATTGTCTGACAACTCCTCAAGAGAGAGAGCGTATGAGTAAAATTTTATATACTTCGGTAGTAGATTCTATAACGTACATCATGATATGTACAAGACCAAACATGGCATACTCACTAGGGATAGTGAGTAGATACCAATCTAATCCAGGAGAAAATCATTGGAAGATCGTGAAAACTATTATTAAGTATTTAAGAAATACTAAGGACCAGTGACTTGTTTATGGTGAAACTGACTTGAAATTACTGGGGTTCACCGACTCCAACTTTCAGTCAGACCATGACGATAGCAAAAATATGTCAAGATATATTTTTATCCTGAACGGTAGAGCAATTTGCTAAAAAAATTTCAAGCAGCACACCGTGGCTGACTCTATTTGCGAGGTGGAGTATATCGCGGCATCCGATGCTGTGAAGAAAGCTGTGCAGCTACAAAAGTTTAATGGCAAGCTTGGAGTGGCACCCTCCATTGATGGGCTTATCATATTGTACTACGACAACACTGGAGCCATTGCTCAAGTCAAGGAGCTAAGATCTCATCAACACACTAAGCATATTCTGCACCACTATCACCTTATCTGGGAGATCATGGATCGAGATGACATCGACCTTCAGAAGATTGATGAAAAGAAAAAATCTGACCGATCCATTTACTAAAGCTCTTAGAATCAAGGAGTTTAATGATCATAAATCAAAGATGGATATACGATACTGTACCGATTGGCTTTAGTCCAACTGAGAGTTATTAAAAATTATATCTCAAAGTTCCTCGTCAGTTTGTTGATGATTGTGCTCATAATTATAAAATATATATAAATTTTTATTAATAAAAATTATTTAGCTTTTTCATCATATTTTATCCATCTTATTTGAACTCCTATGTTATGATGAAGTCCTTAAGATTATAATTAATCGATAAAGGAGGATTTATCGTTTAGTCCTTAAAATATGTTTGCAACCAAATGATATGCTATTAATAGGATGATAGTAATATCAAGTATAGGTTGTTGTATACTATATGAGGTAGTTGTCCTCTTAACCAAAGAGTGTAGAGATACTGGTGTGGCATATAGGTGGAATGTAGGAGTACATTCATACCGAACGTGACCAATTATCGAGCACTTTGCTGTCAAGAGTAGCTCATGAAGGGTATGGGTATAAGTATCCCTCCGATCTAAGATCACCATGGTGACTTATAAGTAACTCACTGTACTTTGATGATGGACCATCTAAATTTTTAATTCAGTGACAGAAGATTTTTGGGTATAGTCAAGTACTTATTAGATCGATGCATGAGTCAAGATGAGATTGATCCCTCTAAATAAGTAGGAGTTAATGCATCCGTGTATTTCAATTTAACAAAATCTTGACCAGGATAATTCATGTGATGGATTTGAAAGGTTGAAATATAATGTGATCGACTATATTATGATTGACAATTAAACCTTAAATCACTTTGAGCATTTGGGTCAAAGAGATGAATTATACGATAACCATACGTCAGTAGGTTCTAGAATATTGCTTAGCAATCTTTTGGCCTATCCGGACGTCGGGTCCCATTACTAGATAGTTGCACCGATTAGTATAGAAAGTTATTTCTATACTACCGACTTAGGTTCGAACCTATGGGGTCATTCATATTAGAAGATTCAATCTAATCTGATGGCTGAAGAGTCCTATTGGATTGAGACTCTGGTGAGGAGTCCCATTAGACTGGAACTCTAGAAGAGAGTCCCACTAGTCTAGGACTCTACTGTTAATGGAAGATTTATTACTAATTGAATTGCTAATTGACTCAATTTGATTGAGCAAAAAATTTTGGATCAAGTCTAATTGAATTGGATTTAGTTTGACTTGGATTGGATTTGATTTGATCGAGCCTAATTATGAGAAAAACTTATTTTTGATTTGATCAGGACTTGAGTTCACTTAATTCCTAATTGGGTTAGAAATGTATTGAGATGATTGAGTTTCTAATTAGATTAGATTTCTTTTTCTCATGGGGTTCAAACCAGATTTGATTTGATTTGAAATCAAATTAGAAATGAAGAGTCCCAGCCAGTAGAAACTCTCTTTCTTTTTCCCTTGCGCACCCTAGACCCATGCCATTCTTCGCAACGTCAAAAAGATTTTTGCATGAGATTTTTGGGTGTGAGAAGAGAGGCACAGATAGGGTGGGCAGCAATCATGATGAGTCATAGTTTTTATCTCCTTCCTAATTTGAATGCGATCCGAATTAAAGATAAGGAGATAAGAAAGAAAGAGATCCGTTATGTTTGGAAAGAAGGGGGGCACCAAATGATTTTTTTCTTATTTTCTTTGAAGAGTTTGTTCACATGAGAAAGATCTGATTTCTTTCTCACGCCATCACCTATTTTCAAAAAAAATGAGACACCCCATATGGATGAGGCATGGAGTTTTTGTTGCCCTCCTTCTTGACCTAAAACCCTAATGCCCAACTATTTAAGGGGGGTCCAATAGTTGGATGCCCCATAGGTGTTCTTGGCTAAATTTTGTTTCTTCTCCAAAGGTCTTTCATTTCTCTCCTTCCTCCACAGATTCTTCTTCTCCTCAGGAGCATCCAAGAGATCAAAGGAAGAAGAAGTAGATCATCCTTCAAAAATCCTTGTGAGCTAGCACTCCTAAAGAGCCTGAACAGCATCCATTCTTCATGTGGACGATCTATAGAGGTTAGACTCCTTAGTATGGCTATGAGCAATCTGAAAGAACTCCTTCTCATGCAAAATACTTGTGGAGATCAGCAACCTACACTTCGATAATGAGTTTTGAACTTGTTAGATTAGTTTTAATAGATCTAAGAATTAGATCTAGTCTACTGTATCGATTAGATCGATATAGACTTTTAATTTATAGATCTTAAATTTATATTAAATCATATCATAGATCTTGGTATGATAGTTTAGATTAGATCTTATGCATATAAAATAGATTAAAATGTTTAATCTTAAAAAATTTATTGTGAAAATTTTAAAATTGTATGCATAGAACTGTCAGTATTTCTTTCATTATTTTCATTAGGTGTAAATAGATTTACAAAAAAAAAAGATGCAAATAGTAAGATAGAGACCTATAAAGCAAGGCTGGTGGTGAAGGATTATAGTCAGCGTGAAAGCATTGATTATCATGATACTTTTTCACCTGTAGTCATACTGAAATTCATTCACACATTGTTTACTGTTGTAGCTTACTATGATTATGAAATCAGATAGATGGATATGAGAATTACTTTTCTAAATGGATATCTTAAGAAAGATATCTATATAAAGCAACCTCTGAGTTTCACATTCGGTAATAGTGATCACCGAATCTGTAAGTTGCAAAGGTCCATCTATGGACTAAAGCAGACTTTTCAGAGTTAGAACCTTTGTTTCGATGATGCAATCAAATCGTTTAGTTTTATCAAAAATGAAAAAAAAATTATGTTTATAAAAGAGTCAGTGAGAGTGCACTTATCTTCCTTGTACTGTACGTGGATGATTTTCTCCTTATTAGAAATGATATTCCTATGTTGACCTCCATCAAAATTTAGTTGTCTAAGAAATTCTTAATGAAAGATTTAGGAGAAGTATCCTATATATTTGGGATAAAGGTCTATAGAGATAGATCTAGAAGAATACTTGGCCTATCATAAAAGCTATATATAGAAAAAGTGCTAAAATGGTTCAGCATAGAAAATTTTAAAAAGAGTTTGCTACCTCTTAGGTATGGTATTCGACTCTCCAAGATAATGTATCCTATCACTTCTGAGGAGATCAAGCATATGAGTAGGATCTCTTATGCTTCGATGATAGGGAGCCTCATGTATGCCATGCTATGTACTCAGTCTGATATTACCCTTGCTATAAGTGTCACAAGTAGGTATCAATCAAATTCAGACGAGGAGTACTAGATAGCTATAAAAATATCCTTAAGTACTTACGAAGGACTAAAGATTTATTCTTTATCTTTGAAGGAGCACCTGAATTGTACATTAAGTGTTATACAGATTCGGACTTCATATCAGATTCTGATGATAGAAAATCTACATCAGGATATGTGTTCGTTTGTAAAGATGATGCAATCAGCTAGAAGTATTTTAAGCAGAGCATCATCGCAGATTCGACCACAGAGGTCGAGTATGTCACCACTTAGGATGCTGCAAAAGAAGACTTCTGGTTCAAAAAATTTACCGCGAAACTTGATGTAATGACATTGGATACCATACCATTGTACTGCAACAATAATGGAGCTATAGCACTTGCTAAGGAGCCCTGGTCTCATAAAAAATCTAAGCACATTGAGTGGTGGTTCCATATCACACATGACTACCTCGAGAAACAATGTATCGAGGTACAAAAAATAACTCCATAGATAACATTACAGATCCACTGACAAAGTAGTTGAGCCAGCCCAAAATAGAAGCTCACCTTAAGAAGATGGGGCTTAGATTAATGACCAATTGACTTTAGTCTAAGTGAAAGATTGTTAGATGAATGTCCTCAAAGTCAATTGTTGGCTAATATATTTTTTATTCTATGACACAAATTTATACTTAAACTATCGATTTAATCAATAAAGGATAAGTTTTCTTTTTTCATTCAAGTGTTATGTATCCTTGAATCATCCTTGAAATTGATGTTATGATACATATTCTTAACTATTGAGAATTAGAAGTATGCATAATTGATTCTTAAATTGCTTCCAATCATAGGATAGTCATAGAAATGGTAATCAATCTGGATAGACTGACGCATGGTTCGCTTCCTTCGAGATAGATAAGTCTCTAGTCTATAGTATAGAGATACTGAGCGGCAAGTGCGGATAGTTGTTAGAGAATAACTAACATTAAGCGTGATCACGCGAGAGATTATATAGATTTCTATTCAATCATCAGTGATCTTCTTGATGCTTTAGTTGTAAGATTGATCCTTCGACCTGTGGTGTCACGGCTGTTCACAGTAAGACTATTGTAGTTTGACTACACGTAAGCATTGATTCATTTATGAGTCTTTGTAATGGATGTTGACTGCAGTTGGTTGAGCTATAGGAGCAGAGTGCATATCTAGATGAGATCTATCGATTTTGATAGAGAGAAGAAATCCTATGAGATTTGAGAAGCTAAGTCCATAAGTCTATGGCCACAGCAATATGATTGATGAAAATAAAAATTATTTGAAATTACTATTGAACTTGAGCTAATCAAATCTATCATATGACAGATGATGAGGTTTGACAATTTATCCATGACCTGCCATCTAGTCGGAACTCACGATAGAGGGACTGTATCACACATTAACTACACCTAGAGGTTCTTCTTCGATTCTACTGGGTTGTCACTATATATTGCTAGATGTCACTGGTAGATTGTGAGAGCCCAATAGGATCGTTTTGGATCAATGATCCTTATCGAGTTAGAGTAAAACTGTTTCGACTCATTGAAAGGGGTTTCAGTACTACCTATGATAGAGATCATGGTATATCTTACTATCAGATAGAATTGAATCTATGGGATCATACATTAAAGGGAGAAGATCTGGATTGGTTAAATTGAACTTATGAAGCACCAATTTATATGGATTCAGAGAAATCTTATCAGGTTCATGTTAACTTTGCTAGCACCTGGGTGAATCTAATTCCTCTTATGGCGGTTTGCTTTTATGATAAGCATTAGCCAATTCCTACACTTGATTTGAACCTAATTGAATTTGATTCACTGGGCTCCAATGGTTGGATGCTTATTTTAGGGCTTGGATTAAATCAAGAAAGATTTTTTTGATTTTCTTGATTGAAAATTCATCTTGATTTGATCAATATCCCTTGAATTGGACCTATGAAACCAAGTGGGCTGATTTAAGTTCATGTAATTGGATCCCATATGATGGGATGCCTAGCATTGAGCTTGGGTGTGGGTCAAGAATGGGTGGCGCTCAATTTATGTTGATTTGGCTTAAGTCCTAAAGAGTTTAGGACTAGGGAATCTAATTTGATTAGGACTCCCACATGAGGTCTATATAAAGGGCCTTACCCTTAGCCATCAACTTATTTCATAGTTTTCCCTTCCTTACCTCCTTCTTTCATTGTGCCCATGCCTCCCTTACTCTCTCTCTAGCTCATGCCCTCTCTCTCTAGGTGTCCTCTCTCTTGGATCTTGGAGAGAGGTGGGCGGCAACAGGTTGTTGGTGTCAAGGGTTGGTGCCAAAAATTGTTGGTTTTTTCTTCTTCCTTTCAAGTTTGTTGGGAGGTTGTTACAACTAATTTTTGATTAGTTCTTGGTTAGTTGAGAGATCAAAAAGATTCTTGGTTTCTTCAAGAATCAAGAAAGGAAGATCAAGAAAGGGTTGATTTCAATCAAGAATTGAGAAAAGTGGATCAAAGGTTGATCCCTATCTAGGCTTGGTTCAAGCCTATTTAAGCTTTGAGTTCAAGTGAGTTGTATTAAGAGGAGCGGTCGTATAGATATCCATAGAGATAGGATATTTATGCTACTGATTCAGAACCTATTCAACTCTAGATTCAGAGATTTAATTAGATTCAACTTCATTTATAAGTTTGAGGCAAAAAAAAGTGATTCAGATTTTATTTCTTTCTAATAAAATCAGTTTATGTTAATAAAGCATATGAACTAGATCCATGGGTACTTTCATATGATGAATGCATATTTAGATTAAAATTATTTTAATCTAATTTTTAGCTATATTTTGGATTTAAAAAATTATTTTGAAATCCACATGTACTAGTACTTGTAGAAATCCAACTGGGGTGGGGATCAAGAGCGAGGAGGCACAGACCACTAGTGGGGGGGGGGCAGAGAAGCCACTGGTTGGTGGGCTGTGGGGGTGCACGTGAAAGAGTTGTGGGTGGCGCCACCCTTGGGGTGGGGGGGCTTGAGCACGGAGAAGCCATTGGCAATGGCAGGAAGAGGAAGAAGATTGGAAAAAATAAAATAATAAAATATTATTTTAAAAAAATAATAAAATATATAAAAATTATAATATATAATATCTTAAATACTTTTTATAATATCATGTCATATAAATATATATAAAATAATATTTTATGGAGGAGTATTATGGTGTTGGCAATTCAGCTTCTCCAAATATTATGGTGTTGTCAACTCAGATTCTGAAAGACTTTTTTTTCCTCTCCGTAGGTCTTCACTGTCTCTGTCCTCCCCAATCCCCACTCCCCTCCCCTCCCCTAGCTCCAACGGCACTAACCCCCCTCGCCTACCCTCCCCAGCCATTGCCTCTCCGCCGTCTCTCTGCCTCTCCCACGCATGCCGCCACCTTTCCACCTCTCCCACCGACACTGCCGCCTCCCTGCCTCTCCCGCCCATGCCGCCGCCTCTCCCACCCACACCACCACTTCTCCCACCTCTCTCACCCATGCCGCCACCTCTCCCACCTATGCCATCGCTCCTCCCAAAACCCCCCTACTCCTCTGATTTCTCCCAAATTAGGCTTGGGTGGACAGTGGAGAAGTCGACCTCCAGGCCCCCGTAGGGTACGATGGGAGTAGCTTGGGGTATAGAGATATAGATCGGACTAAGATTCACAAGGGCCTCAAGGAGAAGTACGGAGAGGAGGGGTACGGTGAGGGGGATGTGATTCGGTTCTACATTAACCTTCCAGATGGGGCTTCGTATGCTCCAAAGCCGCCACATCTTATTTGGTACAAAGGGTAAAGGTATGTGTACTCAGCTGATGGCAAGGATGAGCCTCCCAAACTTGTTCTTGGTGAGTTCCTCCTCTCCAAAATGTGATTTTTTTTCTTTTAATCTTTTTTTATTGTAAAGAATTCTAGGGCCTGGAATGCTATTTGCTTTACCAATTATTTTCTGAACTGAGATCATTGTCCCTAAATCATTATCCTGTTCTCATTATTGTCTTTGTTAGCTGCAAAGTTCTCTTTTTGACTATTTATATATCTGCACTTCTATAGTGGCAAAATTCTATGAAAATTTATTTGTCAAGGAATTGAGTTTAGTGGTATTTACTATTGATGATATATGAGAATCGAATATTGTTATTATTCTTAATTTGAAGCCCTGCCTATTTATATATCTGCATTTCTATAGTGGCAAAATTCTATGAAAATTTATTTGTCAAGGAATTGAGTTTAGTGGTATTTACTATTGATGATATATGAGAATGGAATATTGTTATTATTCTTGACTTAAAGCCTTGGAAATGTAACTGTTGCCTATATGAATTACTCCCTTTTGAAGGATACATTTCCTTTTCTCTTCCAACCAAATGATGCCCTGCTTCCAAAAGCAATCAAAATTTAATTTTTCGAAAAAACATTAACGGATAAGCAATCAATCTATGATTATGGAATGTAAGATGATTGATTTATTTATTTTATTAAGTTAATAAATACTTTATATTCGACAAAAAAATGATTTATATTTTATTTATTTAGATAAAAATAATTCATAATTTTTCTTGGATGCCTCTCGAGGGAGATTGGTGGCACAAAAGCCGAGGGAGGGGAGGAAAGGAGGTTTGGTGGTGCAAACAAAATGCACAATAGCCTGAAATCAAGGCGGATTTGACATTAATACTAGATCAGAGAGCTGAAGATAGACTCGATATAGTGAGTAGGGTCTTCAAAATAAAAGTCGAAGAATTATTATCTGATCTCACCAAAAAACATCATTTCGAAAAAACTATTGGAGGTAAATTAATCTTTTTTTGAGAAATGAATCGAATAAAATTATTGATATATTCAACCTCCAAGAAGAAACAAAAGCTTCAAATCATTGATGAAAACTGATAAAATCATTTTCTATGATGTTGAATTCTCTACTATATTTTAGTCCACTATATATCAATTACATAATATTATTTTTCTATCAATATAAGCACATTAATATTTCTAACGGTCAAATTTTATATATTATAATCCTGCAAACAACAACATCTGAATAATTAAAAATAAGACAATAATATTTAAAAAATTATTTTTGTACATCCAAACCCGCATAACGTGCGGATCTTCAACTAGTTTTACAATAAAATACTGTAGCAAAACTCTTTTTATTATTATTTAGAAGATATTACAACATCGCTAATGGGAAAAACAGAGCCACAGCCGATATTTGAGCCAGTAAGGGAAATAGAGCCATTCAACTTATAACAAAAATGACGCGCGAAGTTTGGGAAAACCAATGCTTGTGCCCTTCCCTCTGTATTGATGTTCTGATTGCACGAGACACGACGTGCAATCCCACCACGCTAAGATGAAAAGGGGCTCCAAGAGCAATGATGCACAAGAGAATGCTGATGCGCTTGCGGCTAGGAGCCAAATATACATATATATATATATATATATATATATATATATATATATATATATATATATACCCATCCCGAATGCAATGCACAAGCCTGCAATTGCCACCCACAGAGCATGCATAGCCCAAAAAAGACCTTTGAGGCGAGCACGTTTATCAACCATCAGTGTTCCTGCAAATGCGAACCAGAATGTAGCTAACGTGGAGAAGACGAATGCGAAGGCATCTGAGAGTAGGAACACCTTGAAAGCATACTCTTTTGCTAGAACTGCTGTACCACCCTCTGGATGATCATCAGCTATGTACCCCTGGGGACAGTGAAACCGGCAGCAAATGTGACCGTAGCAACCAACACCGAACCGATCATAAACTTTGGGATAATTGCTAATATTTCTTCATTTCTTTGGTCTCGTAGCTGGTTGATTTTTTTTTTTTCCTCTTCTTTTTGGTTACATTGGACGATTTTCTTTCAACCTTATCACCGGATAATGTAATCCTTTTGGACGCATCCCTGGCCGTGGACCGTACCGAGCATTTGCTGAAATCAAGCAGCCAAAAATGTTGTTACCTGCATTCTAAGATACGAGAATTTTGAACAAAAGAAAGAAAAAAAAAAAAAAAGAGATCGGTCACAAAAGTATCATGAGATGTATTGAGTACTTTGCCATATAATGTTCATGGTGCTTGCACAAATTAACTGGCACAGCATTGTATTCCATGCATATGTTTAAACACTATGCACTTTTGATGCATCTGTTGAGATATGTAGTCAAATGGTGAATCATCACAATAATGCTAAAACAAGAACTATCAAAGTTTGTTATTTAATACAGGGGAAGTTACACATGGTGACCATTAAGGAAAGTTGCCAACCGAATCTCGATCGACAAGTCTAAATGGGCAGAAACAGCACCAGCTAAGAAGGGGGCCAAGCTGATCCTCACGATGGCAATGTCTCAGCAGCCATGGCCATGGGCCATGTCAGATCCTACCAAATGTGGTTAGTAGTTGCTTAATTCCTAGTTTGGGTCTTTTGAGTTTAGTGGAGAGATTCCTAGGTGGTCAAGCTTTCCTCTTCTTTGTGTTATTAATTTTTCTTTAAGCGATGTAGATCTGTTTTGCTCGGGTGTACAGTGGTTGGCCCCTTTGCTCTTGAAGGGTCTTGTTTTGCTTTATTATTTGTTTTTGCCTATCTTTCTTCTTTTGTATTTGGATCAATTCATAGATGAAAAGGTAGTTTCGTACTTCATGTAAAATGGTCGTGATCTAGTCACCTATTGTTGGAGAAACAAATAAGTAAGATGATATATAAGTTTGAGAACTTAATTACTTGGACTCAGGAGGACTGCTGCATGCAACACCATTTTCTTATTAGAGCCTGCATAAGATACTGGAGAATTTTTCTCCCAAGAGGAAGACCGCAGCAAGGCTTTGGCTACATTAAGAGATTCTATTACAATAGCCAAATAAAGTGGAGACATACCGGCATCGTTTAGCATAGATGCTAGTTCGGCATCCTCCTCAATCAGTGTAGTGGCCACGCTTGCATGATTATATTTGGTGGCCTCATGCAAAGCATTGGCCTTGTCCATGTTAGTTGCCCTCAGTATTCTCCTTGCTTCAATCCAGCCCTCCCTTGTGAAAAAACTTTTATGCTGTTCTATATACACCTCTTCCTCTAAATCTCTATTCAAGAATGCAATCTTGATATCCATTTGATATAGCTTTAAATTAAAATAAGCTACTAATGCCATAATATTCTGAATGAATCCTTTCAGAAAAAAAGAAAATATTTCATGATAATCGATGTCCTTTTTTTGAATGAGTCCGTTTGCTACAAGTCTAGCTTTATATCTTTTGATATTGTCTTTGGAGTTTTGTTTGGTTTTAAAAATTCATTTACAGCTTACAGGCTTATATCCTTCAAGCGACAAGTTTTCAAACTTGATTTTTAATCACGGATTTCATCTCATCTTTCATGACATCTAACCAAAGTTCAGAATCATTGCTATTCATGGCATCCTTAAAAGAGATGGATCATCCTTCATCCCAATATCATAATCACATTCTTATAAATAAATAATATAATTATCTGAAATAGCCGATCTTTTAATGCTAATAGATCTCCATAATATTTCAGATTCAACATCATTATTGTGATTATTTTCAATCAGTTCAGGTTCATTGACGGTTTATTCAAAAAGTGGTATATCAATCATCTGTTGATGTTCCATAATTTTAGATTGAGCAGATTCATATGGAATATCCCTAGGTGTAACTGTAATAAGAAAAGATTCTCTTATTTCCTCTAACACTGCATTACATGGTTCATCACTCCCATTATTTCACCATTCTCAATGAATCTAGCAGTTTCAGTTTCAATAATTCTAGTGGTGTGTGATGGATAATAAAATCTAAAATCTTTTGATCTTTCTGGATACCCTATAAAATAATAACTAACAGTTCTGGGATCCAATTTATTTTCTTATAGATTATATAGTCGAGCCTCTGCAGGATAATCCTAAACATGCAAATGCCCTAAATTTGGCTTCCTATCCATTTATAACTCAAAAGAGTTTTAGGAACGGCCTTACTAGGTACTTGATTTAGTATATACATAGTGGTTTTTAAGGCTTCTCTCCATAAATTCAAAGGTAATGAAGAATTGCCAATCATACTCCTCAGCATGTCCATCAAGATGCGATTACACCTTTCAGTGTCACACCATTTTGTTGAAATTTTTTTGGCATAATATACTATGCTAGTACTCACCACCTCTAACAGATCTCACAACCTCAGTTTTTTTATTCAATTGATTTTTTATTTTAGCTTTGTACACGTTAAAAGCTTCCAAGGCTTTAGATTTTTTATTCAACAAAAAATATAACCATAACATGAGCAATCATTAATAAAGATGATGAAATATTTTTGCCCTCCAAAATAAGGTGTAAAATAGCCACAAATATCGATATACATCAATTCTAAGAGTCCTTAACTTCTAGTGGCATACTTTTTATGATTTTTAATTTATTTTTTTTTAATGCAATCGATACATATACCAAATTCACTAAAATTTAGATTTGATAAAATACTTTTCTTAATCAATCTAGTCATCCTTTCTTTTGATATGTGACCTAATTGCCTATGCCACAATATTGAAGAACTCTCATTTACAATACTACATTTTATCCGACATTGATATTTAAAATAAGTAGAGATTGTTCAAAAGAAGAATCCAAATTCAACTTATATAATCTATTGCACAATGTTTCAGTACCAACCAAAATAAAATTTTTTATTAATTTAAAATTTAAATTTACAAAAATAAATGAAAAAATTTCTAAATCAAGTTTTGATAAAAAAAATTAAATTTCTAGATACTGAAGGAACATAAAAGATATCAAGTTGATCTAATGAGAATCCAGTGTCTGTAATAAGTCTATAAGTCCTAATCGAAATGACCTTGGACTTTATCTGGTTCTCCATAAAGATCCATCGCTCTCTATCATTTAGCTTCCAGCTTTAAAAAAAATACCTACAATGAATTAGAAATATGAATTATAGTACCCAAATCAATCCATCAGGTATTAGAAGGAACATCAATAAAATTAGTTTCAAAACAAATAAGTGATAAGGGAATATCCTTCTTTTCGAATCATTTCCTTCTTTTCTCACAATCTTTTTTTATATCTCACCTTTTATTATAGAAGAAATATTTCAATTTGTGAGATTTTTTTTTGAGTGGATTGTTGGATTTTTTATTTTTTTATTCGTCTTCTTTCTTTTAGGATGCTTCTATGAAATCTCATGAATAATTAAGACCCCTTTCTAAACCACATGAACAACTGGGCTCCTTTTTATTTCCATCTCTTTTTCTCTTACACATACTGAGAGATGAGTTCATTCATTGACCATGATTCCTTATATGTATTGTAGTAAATTTTAAATTGGGTAAACTATGATGGAAGAGAATTGAGAATAAACTGGACAAGAAAGTTTTTAGATACTGTTATTCTCAAGTCATTCAATTTTCTAGCTATATCACGCATTTCCATAATATACTTTCACACTTCTAAAAATCTATCATATTTCATAGAGGTTAACTTGTTCATTAGGATACCAGCTAAGGCTTTATTTGATTTGGTAAACTATTATTCTATAGAGGAAACATACTCAGAGTCCAATTCATTATCAAAAATAGATCTCCTAATATCTCTTGCTATAGAGCTCTTAATAATCATGAGAGACAATCTATTAGAATGCTCCCATTTTTTACATAATTCTTTATAATCAGGAGAACTAGTGGGGGTAAGTAGATCAAGTTGAGGCTTACGAAGGATCAAATCTAAGTCTAGACATTCTAGAATAGTGAGAAACTGCTCGTGTCAATCAGAATAATTAGATCCATTCAGTATGAAAATGTTAGATAGATGCGACGAGAGTAAAGCAGAGATCATTGTTGTAAATAGAAGAACATGCTCATAATTATTATCATAATATAGATTCCATAACATAATTCTACTAATAATTCTTATTATATGACTACAAAACATCTTTGGATAAGAATCATAGCATATAATAAGTATCACAACTAATTTAATCACAAATCTAAATATAATAATCAATGCCATAAATATGCATTACCTAAATCATAAATATGAAAATTTTCAGAACCAACAATTATGAAATATGTAAGCAAGAATAATTAATAATTCTGGCATGAACACATAATTTATGTTTAAACTGTGACCCATCATATTAGTTATACTTTTAGTGGTTTAACTAAATATGATCACAAAAATATGAGGTCATTCTCACCTTTAGATGTAGAACCCCTCATCTTTATGCAATTCAAGTTAGTCAATCTATTGCTGTTAATTTTATATCAAATTACAGTCACCTTTGAGTCAACCATAACAAATACACCTTTATATAATTTTAAAACTATAATGAGAGAGAAAATCATTAGTCCTTGATTACTCAGCTACTCAAGATCCATAAAGTGCTCTGGGCCTTTTGGGGCTATGCAAAAATATACTTGAATAATATAATATTGAGCAAAATTATCAAATAAATAATTTATAAATTATTTAAATATTTTATATTATAAAAAATTGAATCAAAATATTTTTCAAGCATCACGGGTCCAACGGTTCAAAAAATCGCTCAAATCGGATGTAAAAAGAGCAAGTTACTATAATTTTACTAAAAAACTTAATAATAGAGGACTCAACCATAAATCTTTGATAGAAAGGGGGTTTTCTATAAAATGGCTACTATAAAGTAAGAACTGTCAAAAAATTACAAGGATCTATCTGTAATAAATTGTTCTTCAAGGGGTTATTTGCAAAATAATTTTAAAATAGTCTCAGGTTATCAGGTTTGAGTTTGATCCAAAGCCTTAATGGATCCAAATTCGAAACCTGATAGACTTTAATGGGTTTAGACCTTAATGGGTTTGGATCTGGATCTGTTAGGATCCGAACTCGAAACCTTTTTCTTCCTCTTCTAGCCCTAATCAAGAGGGTGTTTTTCCCCCCACCACATGGGTGGCTGAGTGCCGCCCCTTGCTACCCTAGCCACTGGAGAAAATAAGAGAGAGGGCGGTGGACCGCCGCCCTCACCAAAGGGTAGCAAGAAGACTCACCGCCTCCCTTTGCCGCGGCACAAGCCACAGTCCTCGCAGCATCAACAGGATGTGGTGGGCGGCAGTGGATCTCGCTACCATTCGCTGTCACTTTCGGTGCTGTCCCCTTCCACCAACGTAGTGAACCACCACTGGCATGGCAGCAACTGTGGCTGCTGCCCTATTCGCCAGATAATGTGGGATCGGCCTTGTGGCCAACCCCAAACACCTTTTTTTAAATAAATCAAGAAGAAAAAATTATAATTTAATTCTCTAAACTTTTATTAATTCTAAAAAATATAAACTTTTGATTTTAATTTTTCAAAAATAAGCCAAAATTTGTCAAAAAAATTTTTACATGAATACGAAGCATGAAACCTTGCTCTGATACTATATGTTAGATAATTTTATACTTTTATGCCTGGATCGTGCTTCAATATTCATGCAAAAATCAAAATCATAAATAAATCATATCCTACATCATCGTGTATTCAATATGATGATCTCGTAGCCCATAGCACGTCTGATCTTCCTTCACTAGGCGATTGATCTTCTCTCTCCTCGCCTTTCCTTTAACATGGACAATCGATGGGAATGGATGCACCCTCTTGAGAGTTGGAGAAAAGAGATCAGGCCACCTCTATTTATATCTGCATTTGTCTTATCCCATCAAAAGACTAATTCCTAATTAGAGTTGAACTTTCAATCTAAATCTTATCAGAAATAGAACTTTTTAATTAATTGGGCTTACTATAATTGATTTAGTGCATGTGGTTGACCCAAAGAGTTAAATCTGACTTAGTGATAATTAGGTTATATTAGAAGACAAATCCAACAAAAGATGCTACCTTTGACCCTCTCCGACCTCCCTCCCCTCGAGCAGAAGCACCACCACGACCTCTCTCCAACAACCCCATTTCCTCTCCTCTGCCCTTCTATCTCGAGCGTTTCTCCAATTCGGACAGTGGCGAGGACCCTAATGTAGTGTATCGGTGGAGCTCAACTCATAGTGAGAGATTTCGGGCATGTTGGTCACTGGAAGCTAGAGCATCAGGTGTCTATCTGAGATGTCATGGAGTTGAACTACCACTCTCCAAGCAGACGCTCTTCCCCACCACCCCCCACACCACTCCTTTGGAAGAAGAGATGGTTGGGAGGAAAAATTGCCTATGTTAGTGGATTATTGAGGAAAAATTTCTATCAAAATAAGAGAAAAGGAAGCTCTCGTAATGCAAAAGGAAAAAGAAGAGAGAGAGAAGGGAGTTAGAAGAAAACAAAGCAAACTGATTCAAAAAAATGATAAAACTCAAAAATTTCAAAGTTTCTTTTGTTTCCATTACTTTCTTGTATTACAGAGAATAAAAAGGAATAAGTAAAAAGATGGACAATTAACTCACAATCAAAATGCTCATGAACTTCTATGCTACTTTAAGCTATATTCTCTTCTGCAACTATTCTTGCAATCTTAACATCATGCACAAGAGACCACCGAACTTGCTTTTCCAGTACTTTTGGCAACATGTTTGTTGCTTATCTTCTTAATGGATGCATGTATCTTCTTTCATTATTATTAAGATGCAGCATCAACAATATTTGCATTGTGGCATCATATAAAAAATGAAGTAAGAAAAATGAGAATATTGATCCATGAAAGCAAAAGAAGAACAAAAATGACTACTAGAACAAATCATTATTGGAGGAAAAGTTTCATGCGACAATATTTTGATACCACAATATTGGAACCATCCTTTGGCTTTAGATCTATCTACTTAGAAAATTCTTCCCACTTCCTTTTGGCTTAGAAAATTCTAATGCATGGTTATCCAAAATTGTTTTGCTATCCTAAGTAGCATCTTCAAGTCCAAAGAGTCTTACATCCTCCTGCAAGCCAAATGATCTTATGATATCATTGAAAACCAGAATAAAAAAACCAAGAAAAGATGATAAAACATCATGATACACCAGCTCTTTTGTCAATGCATATGACTAGACACTAAATCAATAGTGTCTACTAAAAATTTATCTTTTTTGGATCTAGATCGCTCCTGCTTATGGTATTCCACTCTTAGAAGATCTATCAAGCCAAATTTGCAGCATTGAATCATAACATATTGCAAAATATATATGTTATATACTTTTTGAGACTTAACAATGCTCTTCACCTAAGCCTCATGTATCAAAATCGAGTCATTCTAGAATTCTTTTATTTTCTTTCCTATTTTATCAACCAACCAAGAATAAATTTGAATATTACCCATCTCTGATACAACCTAACTTGAAACTTCTGCATAATTTAATATTAGCAAAATTCGATGAAGAATTGAATTAGTTTCATAATATGGCTATGTAAAAGAAAAAAAATAATTTACTAACCTCCCAAAATTCTTGAGTGAAATGCACAATCTCTCTATGGTGATTTGACATTATCCTTTGATGCTCTGCTCTTTTTTGAATAGAGCCCCTTTTTTTTCTCTTTTTCTTTTTGCAAAAAATAGAGCTTCGTTCTAACTTATTTTGGTAGAAATTTTTTCTCCCAAACATCTCTCTCTGCCACATCTTGGCCCTTTAAGCGACTTTTTCCGGCCACATCATAAAAAAAATGCCATATGTATAGTTCTGTTTGACTAGCGACGGAAAAGTGACAGTAGTGGCTTACATGAAATGCGTTTGTAACGTCAAGGATGGTATTGTAACTTTTGAAAGATCGGAGACCCAAATAATTTTTAGCCTGAATCTTAGGGGCCCATTTAGTAATTAAGCCTTTCTACTGAAACTAAGTGATGGTTGACATGCAATAATTGAAGGCACAGGTGGATTTTATAGTTTGAAGCAGTCCTTGGGAAATCTTATGGAGTGAGGAATTCCTTGATCTTTTTGGAGAACAAAAATCATATGGGTGATCATTAGGTAAAAAAATCATATTTTATATTTTTTTAATATTTTTTAAGAATAAATTTACAAATCAAAAATTCCTTCTATTAATGGAGCTATTGATCCCATGAATTAAAAAATGTGGCATTCTTTTTTCTTTTTCATTTTCAGTATATACCTTTTACCAATATATATTGTATGGTCAAATGATATACATCAAATAAATTAATCATCAAACAAATCAATATATATCCTCAAATACCATGATATATAATTTTCAGAACATGAAGTTCATCGGTATATAGTACATGAATAAATTATATATATTTAGCAAATTAGTCATCCCAACAACCCAATTATATACATATATACATATATATTCAAGCAAATTGATTAATAATTTTTGGAACATCATATTCACTAGTAATCACTCTATGATCGAATCATATACATTCATTGACTTCCTCATATATACTGTAAGATTTTTGGATAAAATGCAATAGTCATCCAATGCACTCTTCCAACTAAAACGTATATTTTGAAAACTATATATCGATTTGCTTGGAGGTATATATTGGATCGCTGCTAAGTATGTATCAAAAAAGCTTGTAATATGTATCAGAAATATCAAAATTATAGTCGAGATTAAAGTCATTCAACTTTGGATTGCATAGTTATGTAAGTGTTTCCTAACATTATTGTCACCGGAAACTTTATAATGTAATATAATAATTTAATCATAATATATTATTATATTATAATAATATTGTAATATAATGTTATTATGTTATTTAAATGTATTATACTATATAATTATTATATTTAATATATTAACTAAAATAAATAATCTATAAATTAAAAATATTTTACAATAATAATTTTTGTTCTTCTGAAAAATAGTTAAACAGTTGAAAGTATCATGCAAGTCATGATTTGAAACTAAAAAGTACTTTCGATTTGGTTATATAACATACTTGAAATTCCATAGCTTCTGAAATATCTTCAACTTGGATAATGGTCTTCAGCTGGGGATTCTAATCAGTAGAGGAATTATTATCTACTTTAATATTTTTTTTGTTGGTACAAAAGCTGCTTCTTAATTTGCCGTGCTTTGTACTAAGAATTTCATGATCTTAATGAAATTCTGATGGGCCCCTATCTGATTCTTCATCTAAAATCAAGAAAGAGAAAAAAAAAAAAAAAAAGGATGAGCCCTTCTCCCCTTCCCTTCCCTTAGGAAAAAATTCAAGAAAAAAAAGGTGAAAATTTGAAATGTGTTATTCATCATATGGTTACCCTCAATAAAAGGGATCTATCCTATGATCTGCAATACATGGCTATCAAAGAGATCACGTTTGTTTAGGCTCGTCGAGCAATGTCCGGGATGACTCAATGAAACTTTTTCTCCTCCGGTATCGAGGTTGTAGGAAGTAGCTTGATTTTTCCCAGCCACTGATGTAATGCCAACATTATCCAAAATAATGACAGTGCAAGGAACTTTCACACCGCATGCAAACTTGATGGCCATATCTGTTGTTAAAGTCTCATGTACAACCACAAATCCAATATCACTCACTTCCACAGTGGATGTCGGTCATTTGAACATATAACAACAGAAAAAAAAAAAAAGGGAAAAAAAAAATGGAATGCATTTGCATATCAATATTTTTAAAGTACCCAATATTAAAAATTATTAGTTTAATCATCAGTTTGCCAATATACTTGTGTCTTTAATAAATTGGTTAACATCATAGATGCCCTACTATATGTCTTCTCAATAACTCAAAAAACTCAATCGATATTAGAGGCAAAAGGTAATTGATGAGAAAAAGTAAGCCATTATACCGAATTTTTGCAGCACACGTTGGGACAATAAAATTGGTCCTATAAGTATGGTGTTCCCGACCGCAGTAACTGATGTGCTCAAACAAGATCCCTTTGGCAAAACCAGACCAACGTTAAAATTGATGTGCTCAAATAAGATCCCTTCGGCAAAACCAGACCAACAGCTATTAACTTCTACGCAAAACTACTTGATAACCATCCAATATAAGTTTAACCACCAATAAAAAGCTACCAACAACTTCCATATTTTAAAATTTACAAATTAAAATAATTTTTATTATTATTTAGAAAATATTACTATAGCAATAATAGCCCAAGGATACCCACGACGATCAGAACCAGATAGAGATAAACAAAGAAAGGCGCATGGATCGCATGAAAAGGAAGCCTCTGCCTAACAGAAGGCTGCATGGTTGGGAACAACAATTGCCTTACCCCTTCCCTCTGTCTTACTGTTTTCAATAGATGAAATCCATGAATCACGCTCCTCTGTCTCACCATAATAGTTGAAACGAAGATTAAAATGATGCACCAGAAAGTGATGAAACTGTAGAAAAAATGCCGAGAATGAAGCTCGCGGGAGGCAACGATGCAATTATACCGCTCAGGAATGCACAGAACATGCCTCCAATTGCCACGAATAGAGCACCAACGGCCAAAGAAAGGCCTAGTCTGCGAAAATGTTTATCAACTACCAGTGCTTCTGTAAACGCGAACAGGAAGGTGGCTGTGGTGGAGGAGACGAACGCAAAAAAATCTGAGGCTAGGAACCAATTGAAAGCACGGTCTTTTGCTAGAACTGCTGTGCCACGGCCTGGATGATCATCAGCTATGTACCCACCGGGGACAGTGAAAGCAGCAGCAAATGTGACCGTAGCAACCAACACCGAAACGACCACAAAATTACGATACCCCTCTGAAGCTGCATAATGAAGAGGAGTTCTCCCTAAAGAATCAACATATTCGGTAAGCATCGGCTTTCGTTGCAACATGTCTTTTATAATTTCTATCACAAAGGTATCATGAAATGTATCGTGAGTATTTGTGCCATATAATGTTCATGGTACTAGCACAAATTAAAAGACATAGCATTGTATTTGATATAATGTCTGTTAAGATATTCTATGATACGAAGAATCATACAGATTATATTTCGGATATTCTATGATATAAAGAATTATGTAGATTATATTCTGAAAATTATGCATATCTGTTAAGATATTCTGTGATATCAAGAATCATGTAGATTACATTTCGGAGATCATGCCGATCCTTGATATCTCTTAATATCTCCTTCCTTTTGTATTCTTTTGTGTACATAGTCATAATTTTAGCCTAGATTCATTGTATCCCTTACCTATAAATTGTAGTATCATCAAGAATTCATGAAAATCAAATACATTTATATTATTCATTTGTAAATTCTAATTTGGTATCAGATCTTTAACGACATTGTCAGATCCTCACCACGCATCGCCGACTGCCACATCTGCTCAGTCCCTGATGATGCCGCTCATGCCATTCCCTAATCCCTCATGCAGACCGGTTCTTGAAGTTCTCATATTGATTTTCTAAGTTTTCCAGCATGTTCTATCCAATCTTTGAGGTCGGTTTGGTCTAATTCAACCTTGAAAGGGACTATTTATTACAGTTTTCTACTTGATCTACATCAATCTATCATTTTCTGAGGTATATTTGTCAAGCCAATGGATAAATCAGATGTTTCTATACCTATTACCACTATTTTGGGTGGATCAAATTATATTTTATGGGCCCAGGAAGTGTCTAGTTTCTTGAAAGGGTGAAAACTCTGGCGCTATATCACTGGTTCTATCAAGAAGCCCAGTAAGAACAATGTTGAGGAAGATGAAGATTTTGAAGAATGTCCGAAAACTTGGGAGAGTAAGAATCATTAGATTCTCACTTGATTTCAGAATACCTCAATTCCAACTATTAAGCTCTAGTTCGACCAATATCAAATGGCTAAGGAAGTGTGGGATCTGCTTTCCAATCGCTACTCTACTTCTGACATTGCTCACCAAATCAGTTGCTTGGTACTCTTCACAGAATGTGACAGAAGGTTGGTTGATCTATTAATGATTTTTTATCAAAAATGCATGCAATCTAGGATCAGTTGGCCTTGTGTGAACCTACCTTTTTGAATGATGCCGATGCACTCAAATTTGCTGACTATCAAGATCGTCAAAGGATAATGCAGTTTCTGATGGCATTATGTGATGATTTTGAGTCTGTATGTACTTCACTTCTTCATCAAGATTCCTTTCCTAAGCTTGAGATAGTTGTGTCGGAACTTATCACAGAGGAAACCCAACTTGCTACTATGCGATCACAATGTACTCCATCTCGTGTTTCTATAGAATCCATGATGACTGTTGCAAACTCATCTTCATCAGATTCCTCCAAGAAATACTGTAAATATTGCCGTAGACCTGGTCATCTCATTACAGAGTGCTTCCGATTGCAACATAAGCAGACTACAGGGTCAGGTCATCAATACTAGGGTAAGTCCTTGAGACAAGATTCTGTCGTGAATTCTTCTATGGAATCTTCCGCTGTTGCTGCTATTACTGATACTTCTTCTATGAGCTCTTCTATCACTGTTTCTTTGGATGATCTTCATATAATCTTGAGGGACGTTTGCCCTTCTCCTTCTGTCCTTTCTACCACTTCAAGTATTCTTAATTTCTGATACTTTGATTCTGGTTGCTGTAACCATATGACTTCTCATAAAAATATTTTGCAATCTATAAAAGTTCCTTCTCTTGCACCTGTTGTTCATACTGCTAATAACTCACAAATGTGCGTCAGTCATATAGGAACTGTTTGTACTGCAGACTTATCTTTACTAGAGACCTTCTTAATTCCAACATTGACTCTGAATCTTATTTCTGTTAGACAATTATATGAGCTTGGTCTTAATTTATATTTCTCTTCTCATGGTTGCATTGTGCAGGATCCAAGGATGGGATAGACTCTTGGGACAGGCCCCAAACTAGGTCATCTTTTAAAACTTGTTTCTCTCAACATTCCATCCAATCTTCTGTTGCCTTGTGCTGCCGCCACTTCTCTTGCTACATGGCATTATCATCTTGGTCATGTTTTATCTTTTAAGTTACATTCTTTAATTTCTCATCATGTTCTAGGTTCTGTTAGTAATGAATAATTTGATTATGTATCCTGTCAATTGGGAAAACATCATACTTTGCCATTCAATAATAGTGACTCTACTTCATCTGCACCATTTGATCTGATTTACTCTGATATTTGGGGATCCGCACCTACACCAATTATGGAGGGATCCAAATATTTATGATTTTTGTGGATAATTTTTCTCTTCTTTACATGGATTTATTTCATGCGTAATCATTCATAACTTGTTCAGATTTATTGACAGTTTGTTTCCATGGTTCAAACACAATTTTCTTATAACATCAAAATTTTTCGCACAGATAATTTCATGGAATATAAGGAAAAAGAGTTTCTCGATTCTTTCTCAAAATGGTACTATTATTCATCGCTCTTGTCCTGACACCTCTCAACAAAATGGACGTGCTAAAAAAAAACATAGACATACCCTTGATACCATGCAAACTCTTCTGGTTTCTTTTGCCTGTCCTGAGCAATTTTGGGGTGAGGCTGCTCTCATAGTGGTCTCCACTATTAATAGAGTTCCATCACCCATAATTGATAATTTATCCCCATATGAGCAATTGTATGGTTCTGTTCCCAATTATGATCTGCTTAAGATTTTTGGGTATGTTTGTTTAGTTCATCTTCAACCTCATGAATGAACAAAGTTAGAACCTAGAGCTCATCTTTATTATTTTCTTGGGTGTGGAACTAAGCACAAGGTTTATAGATATTCGGATCCTATATCTAAACATCTTCGTGTATCTCGACATGTCACCTTT
>NC_026000.2:128615222-128645153 GCF_000442705.2 Elaeis guineensis
CACGGTATCAGAATGACCTGACCATCCGAAGCTGCATAATGAAGAGGAGTTCTCCCTGAGGAATCGACACATTGGTGAGCATCGGCTCCATTTCAACATGTCTGTATAATTTCTGTCACAAAAGTATCATAAAGGCACCGTGAGTACTTGTGCCATATAATGTCTATAATTTTTATGGTGCTTGCAAAATTAACAGACACAGATTGCATTCCATGCATATGTTTAGACTCTTCATGCGCTTTTTAATGCGTATGCTGAGATATGTAGTCAAATGATGAATCATCACAATAATGCCAAAAGGAGAACAATCAAAGTTTGTTATATCATACAGGGGAAATTACACATGGTGACCATCAAGAAAAAAGTTGCCAAACCTCGATCGACAAGCCTAGATAGGCGGTAATGGCACCAACTAAGAAGGGGGCCAAGCCGATCCACACTATGGCAATGTCTCAGTGGTCATTGGCCATATTTGATCCTGCCAAATGTGATTAGTAGTTGCTTAATTCTCAAGCTTGTTCCTCTGAGTTTAACGAAGGGATTCCTAGGTGGTTAACTTTCCTCTTCTTTGTTTTATTAATTTTTTGTAGTGGCGTAGATCTATTCTATCGGGGTGCACAGTAGTTGGCCCCTATGCTCATGAAGGGTCTTCTTTTGCTTTATTCTTTGTTTTAGGCTATCTCGCTTCTTTTGTATTCAGATCCATTCATAGATGAAAAGGTGGTTCCATACTTCATGTATAATGGCAATGATCTAGTCACCTATTGTTGAGAGAAAAAAAAAAAAAATAAGATTGATATATAAGTTTGAGATCTCAATTACCTGGACTCAAGAGGACTGCAGCATGCAACACAGTTTTCTGTTAGGGCCTGCATAGGATACTGGAGAAGCTCTCTCCCAAGAGGAAGACTGCAGCAAGGCTTTGGCTACATTGAGAGATCCTGTCACGATGGCCAAATAGAGTGGAGACATGCCGGCATCGTTTAGCATGGATGCCAGTTCGGCATCCTCCTCAATCAGTGTAGTGGCCACGCTTGCATGATTATGTTTGGTGGCCTCATGCAAAGCATTGGCCTTGTCCATGTTTGTTGCCCTCAGCACTCTCTTTGCTTCAATGCAACCCTCCTTTGCAAGTTGGATGATTAGGGAGACGATCTCGTCATGCCCCAGCCCTTGCAGCGTGATGCAGTGGAGTGTCGAGCATCGTATTTGATGTTTCTAAAAGAGATCTCTCTCTATGACATATCTTCTTCGCAAGCTCCAATGTCCTTGGCTAGCAACTATATGGAGGGCTGTGCTTCCATCCGGTGTCACTCCAAGGAGGCAGTAACTTTTTGTGTTCTAGCATCCTCCGGTATTATTATTGCGATCTCCTCCTCCGAAGCTGTAGGAGAAAAATATTGTTGCAATAATTGATCTAGACTTCTTTCATCTCCTGATATTACTGCTTCGAGCAATTTCGGATCCATGGCTATGTGATATGGTTGGGCTTTGTACAAAGAACTTCAAGATCGGCCATAGTTTCAGCAGCTTCTTGTGCTCCAAAGACTGCTCTCTCCACTATCTTAATTAGGTGCAGGTGAAAGCTAACCTAAATTTATTGGTGAAGATGTTTTTACATCAGAAGAAGTTACAAAAAAGATATATAAAAGGCAAGCAAAAGGAATTAGCCTGCAAGGAAGTTATCATTTTTGTAAGAGATTGAAGTGAAGTACTTCTCCCAGTTTATCAAAGAGGAACAAAGAATAAATTACTTTCAGCTGACCCAAATAGTAATCTAGGAAAGAGCAGTCATGGTGAGGTAGTTCACCAATTAACTGTTGCGTTAAATGACCAATCTTCTATATCTGTACAAGGCACTTATTTGACTAGTACCAAGGAGGGATCTTGTGTGATTGTGTCTGAATCTGCAATCAACAATCTTTTGATTCGTCAGATTCAACTCAACAAAAGAGGAACAAAGAATAAAGGGTCTAGGAGACGGTCAGGAATGCGAAATAGAGTGACAAGAACAAAGTTTAAACTTCCTAATACACGATGTAGAGCTTGTGGCTGCTTCGATGGGATTGCGGGCTGCTATGGTGTTATCTTAAAGCAACAAACATCTGTTTGGAGGGTGATTTTACCTTTGTTATCTCTGTATTGCAGACAATCACAGAGCCAGGAGATGGGCACATCCTCTTCTGAAGGACATCCTAGCCAAGCTTCCACATAGCCCACACTTTCCACAAAGCAAAAAGAACCGCCGATTTGATCCCGAAATATGCACCGCAAGGGGATGTATTTTTGGCAAGTGAGTAGTTGTTCTGGTATTAATTAGCTGTTATCCTTGCGGGGCAAAACACGCATTATATGACTAGTTGTTGACTTCCATGCCAGGCCTCTAGAGGGCTTGCGCCATCCACGCGGTATTATATATGGCTGAAAATAATCTGAAAGGAATCCGATAAGTTTTACCAAGCAAAATGCGACGACCTCTCTCTTCTCCACATGCTTCCAAGCGTCAACAATCTTAAATTAACCCGCGTGAGGAGTTGACGGGTTGACCTTGAGACGACCCGAGTCCTAAAGAACTGAAATGTTCGAAGTACCCTCAAGCATTTCACAGATGGACATCAAAACCCCATACCTAACGCACATCCAATCCTTTGTTGTGCTAAAGGAAAACAGATTAATAAATAAAAAAAAATTGAGAAGACATTGTCTGAATAGTGGTGCATGAAATATTATCCTAATAACATGATTTACCTCAATTTACCTCTTACGTGCGGATCTTCGGCAATCTCATCTCCAAGATACAACGAAATGGCTCAGTTCGATCCTCATTCAACGAGTATGATTATTACGGAGATTGATTCAAAAAAATAGAAAAAAAAAAAGAAAGAAAAACAGTCTCTATCTCATACAAAAATAGAAAGAGAACGCAAAAAAAAAAATGAGAATTTTTATTGATTTTAAAATAATCAGATTAGAATCTATGTGCAGCTGTCCGAATTATCGAGGAGCCATGATTTCAAAAAAATATAATATTTCAAAATTATCATATTTTTTTGGAAAGCAACTTTTTTTTCAAAAAATCATATCTCTCCGAAAAAACCGTTAAAGATAAAAATATAATTTTAAAATTTATAAATAACTAAAATTAGAAGTAAAAAAATTAAATCTTTTTATTTTAAATAAAATTTCAATACACACATCAGCAGTGCGTGCAATTTTTGTTAGATGAGATTTTTGTGTTATATTTGTGGAATGAGTTGACAGAAACTCGGCAGTCATTGCAACCTTGAATAGCAATAGTGCATGCAACACAATACTTTTTTATTTTAAATAAAACTCCAATACACACATCAGCAGTGCATGTAATTTTTGTTAGATAAATTTTTTATATTATATTTGTGGAACGAGTTGATGAAGACTTTGGAGTCGTTGCAATCTGGAATAGCAATAGTATATGCAACACAATATTTTTTTATTTTAAATAAAACTCTAATACACACATCAGCGGTGCGTGTAATTTTTGTTAGATAAAATTTTTGTGCTATATTTATAGAACGAGTTGACGGAGATTTGGCAGTCATTGCAATCTCGAATAGCAATAGCTTATGCAACATAGTAATATGATAAAAAAAATGTTACATGGCTAATGTGTAACTCTTTCATTCAAGCTATTCTTTTGTACATAATAACGAACACACGCAAGCTATTAGTGAGGAAATGCACAAAGAAGTGACACGATAGTGTGGTAACTTAGTTTGCACACAAACGTTTACATCACTTTTGTAATAACCCGGCCTATTGGGCCCTTGGACCTATTCTAACCCAGTTGAGCCCATTTCCATCTTAAAAACATGGCGCTTGGGAGGAGAGGAGGAAGAAGACTCCGTTTAGGAGTCTTCATCCCTCCCAATTTTATCGAGATCAGAGCGGATGGGAGTCCTGATTAGGTTAGGAAATCCATCTATTGAAAGCCCATTCCCCCTCCCTTGGATCTCCATCTTGGATAGTTTGAGAAACCATCAGAAATCATTCAGGATTTCTTGAGGCTTTCTGTGGGTTGCCGTGTGGAAAAGGGTCGCTGGAACTCTTCTCTAGCCATTGGAGCAACGCAAGCTCCTTTCTCTCTTCTCTATTTTGGATTTTTCCTCGTCGTGAGTGCACTATTAGAGCCGGTGAGCTGTGGGTTTAGTTAAAACAGGGCAACCCCTGTTTTCATTTTGGTTTCGTCGATTGCGCCATCAACAAACCACCATTGGGGCCATCGCCGGGGCCATGGCTTCGCCACTGCGAAGAGCCACCATAGGTGGCCGGCTTGGTTTTCCGTGGCCATGAGTGGGAGAGAAAGAATGGAGAACAAAACCCCCCTATTGAAGAGAAGAAGAGGAGAAGAGAGGGCTCTTCTTTCTCTTCTTTGATTTATTTTAATTAAATAAACCAGCACTCAACTCCTCCATTACAGAGATTTAATTGATAATAATCATAATATTTTTTATTAAAAATTATTCTCATCAATTAATCTTACGATGAAAACAAAAAGATCTTTTGACAGTTTATCTTTCTAAAAATAACCTCCCAAATCAATAAAAATTACTATATTCGATAAATGCTCAACATCCAATATCTACAAACAAATCTTAACAGAATCCTCCAATTTCCTCCTCCGCTGCGGCATGAGAGAAGCCATGGCCGAGCGGCACTATGGAGGCCATCGTGGATCAAGCCACTTGCACCCAACTTCTACCCCGGCCCCATCACCCGGCCTCACCTCTTGACTCGTCAGGCCCCAAGCCCACCGCTCCATCCCAGATTATGATGGATGCCCTCATCCCCTATACCGCCATCCTCAGTGACGACGTTGTCGACCCAAGGGTCAAGAGGAAGGGCCAAGGGTCGGGGAGGGTGGGGGGGTGTGCGTGAGCCAGGAGAGCACAGCGATGCCTGGGGTGGAGAAAGAGGGGAGAGCACATGAGTGATACTGGACACGTGTAGGGGAGACGACGTGAGGTCCACCACCAACTCCGCCTCACCATGGAGGATAGAGGGAGATGACGGTCGATTGCTGAAAATGGAGAACACAAGCTTTAGAGGCAGCATTGGCAGTAGAGTAGCAGAAGGACAAAGAGTTCTGACTTCTGATGATCGCGATTCTGTCTGTTTTTTTTAATAAAATTGAATTATAATAATCTAAAATATTTTTTATTTTTTTATCATATTATTTATATTTTTATAAAAATAAAATTTGATATATTTTTTTATTTAAAAAGATATAAAAATAAAAAAATAAAATTTGAGACGTGGTGTTATGAGAGATTATTTTATAATCTTACATATCAATATAGAATACCACCCCTAATATCGATGTATCACTTTATTATGATTATATAAAATTGAGTTATAATAATTTAAAATATTTTTTATTTTTTATCATACTATTTATATTTTTATTTCTTATTTAAAAAATATAAAAAATAAAAAAAAACTTGATATGTTTATTTTTATTAAAAAATAAAAAAATAAAATTTGATACATAGCATTGTGAGAGATTATCCTATAATCTTATATGTCAAGATGGAATACTAATTTTATTTTTTTATCATACTATTTATACTTTTATTTTTTATTTAAAAAATTAAAAAATAAAAATTGACATATTTATTTTTGATTTAAAAAATATATATAATAAAATAATAAAATTTGACATATGATATTGTGGGAGATTATCCTATAGTCTTACGTATCAACCCGAAATGCCACCTCTAATACTTGTATATCACTTTACTATTATATATTCATTCTTTTATTAATCAATCAATTAATTAATTAATTAGTTAATTATTTTTCTATTAGATGGGTTATGGGAAATTTCTGGAAGGGAAAAAAATTGTGAGACTAGGGTGTGGACCTTGGTGAACCCCATTAGAGGGTTTTAGCTAGGTATTTAATTAGATTTATTTGATTTATTTTATAATATTAAATTGAATAATATAGGTGAGTAATTTGATAGACAGAAGGACATCGAATAGGGTCTTGACACCCAGATCATAATTATTATCATTGATTGAGATAAGAATTTTTGTACATAATCATTATTGTATATGCTATTTATCATTGGAATTGTATTGTTGGTTTTGCATTGTTGGGTTATGTTGATAAATTTGTTATGTTTGAGGCACTATTATCATTTTTACTATTTTTCAGCATAAGTATATTATATATTGACTATATATGTGCATTAGAGATTGATGGTATGATTATATAGATGTGATATACTTATCCTGATCTCATTATAAGTTGAAATTGATTTAATAAAATCAAAATATAATAATTGGATGAAAAAGATATGGTTTAGACTAGTCTCGTCATGTGGAATAACCTTTCTGAGCTTATGCATAAAAATTTGATCCGATAAAGGTCAAGAAATAGCCGGTCATGTGCTTATATCTGAGAAAGCCCCCACAAGCTTACGCATGGGAATGTGATCTGAGAAAGATCATGAAGAATTTGATTCGAAAAAGATCATAAATAATTTGATCCGAGAAAGATTATGAAAATTTGATCCAAAAAAGATCATAAAAATTCTATTCAAATAAAGATCGTCGTATGATCTTGGTTAGTTCAAAATCAGAAAGTTAAAAGTTATCCAACTGAAATTATAGAAAAAAGGAAATAGATGTTAAGACCAGATGGACTTACGTTGAATAAAAGACCTTATTTGATGGCATGTGATGATCTATTTCTTGATTATGTATTTAATGTATGTTTATGCTAGTATTTGAGTTATTTCATATATGTGCTATGAGTTTTCATGATTTCATCTTGATATGCTTATTGACATATTTTCAATATATCTACAATTTTGGTGTCGATGTATGATGATTCTTACTGAGCTAAAAAAACTCATATCCCTATGTTATTTTTTTTTCAGAAACTTTGGAAGCTTAGTTTGATTGGATTGGATGAAAAGTTGAGTATTTGAACTCTTAGTACTTAGTTAAATTTTCTGATACCATTGAACATTTGGAATAGTTGTATTTGAACTAGTTGGATATTTATCTTGATGGAACTATTTAATTGAGATGTTTGATTTTTATTTATTAATTTTGAAAAGATTAAATTTATACTTATTTAGTCTTTACATGATCTTTAGGGCATCGTTCTAGAGTTCATGCGGCCGTATCATGTGGTCGACCTAGGTGCTGAGTTCGGAACGTGATAACTTTAGCATTTTTCCCCTTAACCATGTGAGGCATTGCTGCTGAGGGATTTATAGTTTTGAAGTTTTAAAACCCATATGATTCACAATCCAATAACTTATAGAATTAAGGCATCAATTTGGGAATCACCAATTGCCTTCCTTAATCATATCAATGCAACATGCCACATTGGAACAATGTTACACTCCAAGTGAAATAGAAAGGCCTGGATCTTTTGCGGCGTGAATTGTGCACCATAAAATGCTATCTAGCTCATGATGATCATTATGTCTTTTAGACAGATGTCACATGCATGATGAGGTGTGCCAGTAACGAGGCTCAAGTCATCTCTTCCTCACACATTTTCTTTGGTAAACTTGTTGAGAGTCATTGCTAAGTCCAAAGTTCAAATACAACTTGGACTCTATTTTATGCATGTCCTATTTGAAATAGGATCTTATTTTTAATATTATTTTATTTAATTATTTTCTCTAAAGGTTGTTAGTGTTTATATCTTAATAGGTCTTTGGTTGTAAGTTAAGGTAGAAGACAAACTCCCGCCCACATAATGATCTATTTAAAGGGATCTTTGATGTCTCTTTTGGTGCAGAATCGTATGTGTGTAACCATAGAGAACCAGTGTGAGAACAAAGAGAGGAAAGATTATTTGAATATGCAGAGACTCCTTTGTGAGATATTTTTGTAAGGTTTTGATATTTATTCTTTTTTGAATAAATTATTTTTTCTTTCAATTTTTTATTCTTCTATAATTATTTTTTTCTTACAATTCTTTGCAAATATTTTTTTATTTGGTGTTTGTTTTGGATCTTGGGCCGACATGATCGATCTACTATATATAGCGTGCTGTTCTACATGATATCAAAGCGAAGGTTTTGATGTTTGTGGCTTTAGATGATATTAGTCATAGACTTAGAGAGTGGTTGAGTAGTTTGCAGCTTCGATCAAATTATTCAGAGCACAATTTTTTTTTGAAACGGCAATTTGATTGTTGGTGATTCTTGTGTTCATAGTTCAGCGTGGTTGAAAAGCTTACAGTAATTCATTTGGCGATGGTGCAAGCGTGTGGACTTTTATTTGGTGATTTAAGATGTGAATAATTATGGCTGATTCTATTACTCTCTATCAATGAGTTTAGTTACGAGATGCCTGATCTTGTCAATATCAGCAAAGTTGCTTTTACTACTATCACTTTTCTTCATAAGTTGAACAGCACTTGTTATCTATATTGGAAAGATCTTGTCAGAGCTTGTTTTAAATTTCAAGATTTATGGGATATTTTAGATGAGTCAAATATGATGCCAACAGATGAGATTACAAGAAAAAATTGAAATCTAAAATCTAAAAAGATAATGTAGATTCTTCAAATTTTAATTGATAAAAAAAATTTTCTTCGTATTCAGAATGTAAAGGAGGTGAAAAAAGCATAGGATATTCTTGCGGCTGTCCACTTAAGTTTTAGCAATACAAGACATTCCTAATGAAAATTAATTACCTGCAGAGTGGATTTTAGTTCCAGACTTTTCTAAAAATTTCAAAGAGGAACAAAATTGATTTAAAGGTGAATATCAGAAATAGGGAGAGCTTGATCACTTAGAAATTGGAGCAAGTTCTGGAGATTCAGAATATGACAAGATTGATCAGCTTGAAGATCAATCAAGTCCATAAGAAAATCTTAAGCAAAAGAAGCTTGATGAGATAGCTATAGTCTCAAGTTCTAAAGAGATCATGATGGAAGGATTTATTGATTTTGAAATTGCTCAAGAAGATTCAGATGATGCTACAGTTGATCCAATTATGGAGATCTCTATTAAAGAATCAAATCAGGTGAAAGAGTCCTATGTTGAAGCTATCCAAAATCTAGATATTTCTTATGGAGAATTAGTCAGCTATGAAGATGGAAACTGGTTGATCTTAAAATAACTTCGGAGATCAAGGAAGAAGAAGATATGCTTGGTGGAGATTATTCTTGTTGTACTTTGGCGGTCAACAAGATTCTTGATACATCGGTTAATTTTGAAGTTACTTTAAAGTTTAAGCTATTAGAAGGCTATACATAAGAAGTTGATTCTATGTTCAGAAGAAGCTATGTGCAGGTAACGGCCGATGCTCGTAGCAAATATAACTAGCAACTTGATATTCATTGGGATGAGCTGAATGCACAAAGGTGTTTCGATGTCGTGACCATGGAGTCAATGCCGAAAGGAAGTATTGCAGGACATCATCATCTTTAACAAATGCATCGAAGAGGATGAGTTAGTGGAGAAATTATTGTTTGGGTCAATAAAAAAATTCTGTTATTCAATTGTTAGTTCGACAAACTGTTACATGTTGCTGTTACTACAACAATACTGATGATGGCTACTATGGTGCTTCATGGCATCGACAAATTCAATATTGTTGGTATGGACTTTGCAATGAGGGGAGTGTTGAGAGTCATTTCTAAGTCCAAAGTCCAAATACAACTTGGATTCTATTTTGCGCATATTTTATTTGAAATAGGACTTTATTTTTAGTATTATTCTATTTAATTATTTCTTTCTAAAGGTTGTTGATATTTGCATCTTAGTAAGTCTTTGGTTCTGAGTTAAGGTAAGAGTCAAACTCTCACCCAGGTGGTGGTCTATTTAAAGAGACCTTTAGTGTCTCTTTTGATGCGGAATCGTATGTATAGAACCATAAAGAATCAGTGTGGGAAAAAAGAGTGGAGAGATTATTTGGATGTGTAGAGACTCCTTCGTGAGGTATTTTTGTAAGATTTTGGTATTTATTCTTTTTTAAATAAATTATTTTTTTCTTCGAAGTTTTTGTTCTTCCATAATTATTTTTTTTCTTGCAATTTTCTGCAAATATTTTTTGTGTTTGATGTTTGTTTTGGATCTTAAGCCGACATGATTGATCTACTATGTGCAGCATGCCATTTTACAAAACTCTCTTAAGGATACCATGAATGAACATTGTATTCTAATTCTTTTCAATTCTGTGTTCCTGATGGATGGGACTTCTGTTCTTCTTTACCATATTTTGGGGCTTCTTCCCTCTCTACAATGCCATCTTCACCTTCTCGATCGAGCGAGCAATGCTGATCAAGGAACATTCACCGGGAACGTACCGTCTCTCCTACTTCTTCACTCGCATGGCCGGCGACCTATCGATGGAGCTCATCCTTCCGACAGCCTTCATGGTCATAAGTTACTGGATGGGGGGACTCAAGCCTTCACCCTCTGAATTCTTCCTCACCCTTGGTGTCATCCTTCTAAATGTCCTCATCTCACAGGGTCTGGGCCTTGCCATTGGGGCCATTCTAATGTATGTGAAGCAAGCCAGCACCCTTGCATCCGTGACCACTCTCACTTTCTTGCTAGTTGGTGGATACTATATTCTCCACATACCACCTTTTATTGTCTGGCTGAAGCGCATTTCTTTCATCTACTACTGCTACAAGCTTCTCCTAGGGGTACAATTTCATGAAAACGAGAACTATGAGTGTGGTTCCAGAGAGTTTTGCAAGGTTGTCGACATCCCTGTGATCACGCACATGAGGCTGCACAAGAAAGGATTGGATGTGGCTGTTCTTCTTGCCAAAATTTATACACACATGTCTAGGTGTGAACACAAAATTTATGCACACAAAATTTGTAGGGCTGCCCCACCTATTGACGTCCTAAGATATACACAACTGTATATGTCTAGAGGTCCTCCTCTTCTCTTCCTCTTATGCTACTCCTCTCTTTTTTAATGAAGCAGTCGTCGTTCACCTTGGTGTCATCGTGAATACCAACTCTCCAATCGGAAGAGAGCAAAAGATCGCCATCGAGACCATAGCACACCACTTTAACTCCTCCAATACAACACTATTTCTCGAAGGCTGTGAGTCCAGTAGCTTTGATCCCATCCAAGCAAATGCTAGCAGTAATATTTCCTCAACCAACAATTTTTTTTTAGTATTTTTATGTATGCACGTAAGAGAGTACGATCATCCATCTTTTGATAGATATTTTTAAAATATATACAATATCCTATAATATTTTTTTAAATATCGCAGAAAATTTATTCATTTGCTTAGAACAACTCTATGCCTGTTGATGTAGCTAGAAGTCTATTCCTTCACCGAAAGGGGAGCAGAAGCAATAATTGCCATTGGAACATGGCCCAGAGGTGATAATAGTGGCCGGCATCAGCTCCAAAGCAAGGATTTCGATGCTCTCTCTGGCGACAACATCTAACATCACTATCAACCATATCTCCAAGGCCTTTCCTGGTGTGAATATCGTACCCTACCTCCGGTTAGGTGTGCTGCCTCGTCGAAGTCGTGAAATCATAAGCCTGGTCAAGAGGCATGAAGCTGTCATGGTTTATACTGTTGATGTCTACGGTTTTGTCCCGTGGAAGAACATGCATGCTCTGTTCATCACTATTTTTAATAGCTGTGTATAACGGCGTGTTCCCCTTGTCATCCTGGTCATTTAACAGCTTCCTAAGATCTGGTCTGTTGGAGATAATTTTCTTGACCACATCTAATTTCCTCCTTTTGAAAGCCAACATGAAGAAATTCTTTCCCTCCCTATGTAGTAATTCGTATGTTTCAGGGTACTGTTGTAAAATCTGATCAACTGTAGAAATGTTTCCCATAGCAGCTGCAAGGTGTACTATGGGACATAAGCCATCGGCATCTAATTGGTAGGCTGTAGAGGGATTGTGCTCCAATAATAGCCTCACAGCTATATTACGATACCCCTCGGAAGCTGCATAATGAAGAGGAGTTCTCCCTAAAGAATCGACATATTTGGTAAGCATCGGCTTTCGTTGCAACATGTCTTTTATAATTTCTATCACAAAGGTATCATGAAATGTATCGTGAGTATTTGTGCCATATAATGTTCATGGTACTAGCACAAATTAAAAGGCATAGCATTGTATTTGATATAATATCTGTTAAGATATTCTATGATATGAAGAATCATACAGATTATATTTCGAATATTCTATTATACGAAGAATCATGCAGATTATATTATGAAGATTATGCATATCTGTTAAGATATTCTATGATATCAAGAATCATGTAGATTACATTTCAAAGATCATGCCGATCTTTGATATCTCTTAATATCTCCTTCCTTTTGTATTCTTTTGTGTACATAGTCATAATTCTAGCCTAGATTCATTGTATCCCTTACCTATAAATTGTACTCCACCGTATCATCAAGAATTCATGAAAATCAAATACATTTATATTATTCATTTGTAAATTTTAATTTGGTATCAAATCTTTAACGACATTGTCAGATCCTCACCACGCATCGCCGACTGCCACATCTGCTCAGCCCCTGATGATGCCGCTCATGCCATTCCCTAATCCCTCATGCAGACCGGTTCTTGAAGTTCTCATATTGATTTTCTAAGTTTTCCAACCTGTTCTATCCAATCTTTGAGGTCGGTTTGGTCTAACTCAACCTTGAAAGGGACTATTTATTACAGTTTTCTACTTGATCTACATCAATCTATCATTTTCTGAGGTATATTTGTCAAGCCGATGGATAAATCAGATGTTTCTATACCTATTACCACTATTTTGGGTGGATCAAATTATATTTTATGGGCATAGAAAATGTCTAGTTTCTTGAAAGGGTGCAAACTCTGGCGCTATATCACTGGTTCTATCAAGAAGCCCACTAAGAATAATGATGAGGAAGATGAAGATTTTGAAGAATGTCTGAAAACTTGGGAGAGTAAGAATCATTAGATTCTCACTTGATTTCGGAATACCTCAATTCCAACTATTAAGCTCCAGTTCGACCAATATCAAATGGCTAAGGAAGTATGGGATCTGCTTTCCAATCGCTACTCTACTTCTAACATTACTCACCAAATCAGTTGCTTGGTACTCTTCACAGAATGCGATAGAAGGTTGGTCAATCTATTAATGATTTTTTATCAAAAATGCATGCAATCTAGGATCAGTTGGCCTTGTGTGAACCTATCTTTTTGAATGATGTTGATGCACTCAAATTTGCTGACTATCAAGATCGTCAAAGGATAATGCAGTTTCTGATGGCATTATGTGATGATTTTGAGTCTGTATGTGCTTCACTTCTTCATCAAGATTCCTTTCCTAAGCTTGAGATAGTTGTGCCGGAACTTATCACAGAGGAAACCCAACTTGCTACTATGCGATCACAATGTACTCCATCCAGTGTTTCTATAGAATCCATGATGACTGTTGCAAACTCATCTTCATCAGATTCCTCCAAGAAATACTGTAAGTATTGCCGTAGACCTGGTCATCTCATTACAGAGTGCTTCCGATTGCAATATAAGCAGACTACAGGGTCAGGTCATCAATACTAGGGTAAGTCCTTGAGACAAGATTCTGTCGTGAATTCTTCTATGGAATCTTCTGCTGTTGCTGCTATTACTGATACTTCTTCTGTGAGCTCTTCTATCACTGTTTCTTTGGATGATCTTCGTATAATCTTGAGGGATGTTTGCCTTTCTCCTTCTGTCCTTTCTACCACTTCAAGTATTCTTAATTTCTGATACTTTGATTCTGGTTGCTGTAACCCTATGACTTCTCATAAAAATATTTTGCAATCTATAAAAGTTTCTTCTCTTGCACCTGTTGTTCATACTGTTGATAACTCACAAATGTCCGTCAATCATATAGGAACTGTTTGTACTGCAGACTTATCTTTACTAGAGACCTTCTTAATTCCAACATTGACTCTGAATCTTATTTCTGTTAGACAATTATATGAGCTTGGTCTTAATTTATATTTCTCTTCTCATGGTTGCATTGTGCAGGATCCAAGGATGGGATAGACTCTTGGGACAGGCCCCAAACTAGGTCATCTTTTTAAACTTGTTTCTCTCAATATTCCATCCAATCTTCTGTTGCCTTGTGCTGCCGCCACTTCTCTTGCTACATGGCATTATCATCTTGGTCATGTTTTATCTTTTAAGTTACATTCTTTAATTTCTCATGGTGTTCTAGGTTCCGTTAGTAATGAATAATTTGATTATGTATCCTGTCAATTGGGAAAACATCATACTTTGCCCTTCAATAATAGTGACTCTACTTCATCTGCACCATTTGATCTGATTTACTCTGATATTTGGGGACCCGCACCTACACCAATTATGGAGGGATCCAAATATTTTATGATTTTTGTGGATAATTTTTCTCTTCTTTACATGGATTTATTTCATGCGTAATCATCCAGAACTTGTTCAGATTTATCGACAATTTGTTTCCATGGTTCAAACACAATTTTCTTATAACATCAAAATTTTTCGCACAGATAATGCCATGGAATATAAGGAAAAAGAGTTTCTTAATTGTCTTTCCCAAAATGATACTATTATTCATCACTCTTGTCCTGACATCTCTTAACAAAATGGACGTGCTAAAAGAAAACATAGACATACCCTTGATACCATGCAAACTCTTCTGGTTTCTTCTGCCTATCCTAAGCAATTTTGGGGTGAGGCTGCTCTCATAGTGGTCTCCACTATTAATAGAGTTCCATCACCCATAATTGATAATTTATCCCCATATGAGCGATTGTATGGTTCTGTTCCCAATTATGATCTCCTTAAGATTTTTGGGTGTGTTTGTTTAGTTCATCTTCAACCTCATGAATGAACAAAGTTAGAACCTAGAGCTCATCTTTATTATTTTCTTGGGTGTGGAACTAAGCACAAAGTTTATAGATATTCGGATCCTATATCTAAACATCTTCGTGTATCTCGACATGTCACCTTTTGGGAACACAAGTTGTTTTCTAACATCCAAAAATTTGAGATCTCAACATCACATAATCCTTTATTTACTAGTTCCTCTGTAGAATTATTTCCAGAAGATTTTTTTGCATGGTTCTCTATCGAGTCTCCTCAGGCTCCCTTGTCTCCCAGTGCAACATAAGATAATGCTCCTTCTACAACTGACCCCAGTTCTTCTGTCTGTTCCGAGGATTCCACACAGCCTACCACATCCATTTCTTCTTCCCTTCGATGATCCACTTGGGTAAGTCAACCATCTATTCTTCTTCATGATTTTCATTGTTATTATGCTATTGCTACTTTGCATGAGCCTCAAACATTTAGAGAAGCACAACACGATCCTTTGTGGCAAGAAGATATGGCAAAAGAATTAATAGCATTTGATAAGACTCACACTTGGGATTTGGTTGACCTGCCACCTGAAACTCTGTTGTGGGTTGCAAATGGATGTACAAGATTAAGACTAGATCGGATGGTTCTATGGAATGCTATAAAGCATGGCTTGTAGCCAAGGGATTTACATAGAAATATGGCATCGATTATGAGGAGACGTATTCTCTTATTGTGCGACTCACCTCTGTGCGTGCTCTTCTGGCCCTGGCTGCTAGTAGACACTGGACCCTCTTTCAGATAGATGCCAAGAATGCTTTTCTCAATGGTGATCTCGAAGCAAAAGTCTACATGAGTCCTCCTCCAGGTTATTCTTATCCTTAAAATAAGGTTTGTCAGCTTTGTCGTGCTCTTTGTGGTCTCAAGTAGGCTCCTCGAGCATGATTTTCTAAGTTCAGCTCAATTGTTCAAGGACTTGGATTCTCTTCTAGTCCTTAAGACAATGCCTTGTTCATTCGGCGAATGCCTCAAGGATGTATTCTCTTGTTGCTTTATGTGAATGATATGATTATTACAGGTGATGATTTGAGCGATATTGACTCACTCAAGAGAGACCTCAGTCAGCATTTTGAGATAAAAGATCTTGGTTTGCTCAGCTACTTCTTGGGCCTAGAGGTTAATTCTGTCGATACTGGATATTATCTTTCTCAGGCCAAGTATGCTACAGATCTTATTTCCAAAGCTAGACTTACTGACAGCAAGATTGAGTTGACTCCTCTTGATCCAGATGTGAAACTCATAGCCTTTAATGGACAACCACTCAGTAATCCTACATTATATTGACAACAGGTTGGCAGTCTTATCTATCTCACAGTTACTCGTCTGGATATAGCGTATGCTATTCATTTGGTCAGTCTATTTATGGCCGCATCTCGCATAATATATTATACTGCAGTTCTTTGCATCACTCGCTATGTGAAGGGCACTCTTTTCCATGGACTTCATTTCTCTTTTGAGTCCTCATTGACTTGTGAGGTTATTCAGATGCGGACTGGTCAGGAGATCCCTTTGATTGACACTCTACCACTAATTACTATTTCTTCGATGATTCTCTCATTTCTTGGCGAAGCAAGAAGCAAACCATGGTTATTAGATCTAGTACAGAGTCTGAGTATTGGGCTTTGGGGGATGCTGCTGCTGAACTTCTCTAGTTGCATTGGTTATTACAGGACATGGGGATAGTTCATGAAGGCGCTACAGTTTTCTTCTGTGACGACTGCAGTGCCATTCAGATTGTACATAATGATGTCCTCCACAAATGCACTAAGCATATTGAGATTGATTGCCACTTTATGTGACAACATGTTTGAAAGGGTACTATCTCTTTAGGTTCTGTCTCTTCTACTGATCAAATCGTTGATATTTTCACCAAGTCTCATGCGCTAGAATATTTTTGAGATTTACATAGCTAACTCAAGTTATCTGCTTTACTATATAAGAGTTGGTGTGGTGCTCCCAAGCCTTAGAAAGCCACAAGAGGAGTCAGGGTGTTGTCTTTGGGAGACTAGGATAGGTGGGTCTTAGGGCTAGGATAGGAGTGGTCCTAGGGTGGAGGCATCCACAAGCTTGAGGTCTAGATGTTGAGGATCTTTAGAGGATTGGTTGCTACAGCAGCAGATCTAGAGACACAAAGTGGAGTAAGAAACCAGAGAAGACTGAAGACTATAGAGAAGAAGCAATTTCAAAGATCTGGATCGACTCAGACCGAGGCTGGATCGACCATGTCTCAGAGGAAGGGTCAAACAAAAAGATAAATTTTAAAAATCTAAGGTTGGCACGCAAACTGAGCCAACTCAGTTTCAGACTGAGCCGACCCAATCATAGTAATTGGGCCAGCTCAATCTGAGACTGAGCTAATGCAGTTACGTAAGTAAAACTGTATAGGTTTTCTATTTGGGGTTAGGGTCGGGTTTGATCTTAGAGGTCTTAAAGCCTAGCTTGAAAGGTCTTAAGGGGGCTAACCAAAGATTTGGACTAAGATTAAGTTCAAGGGATGATAGCATGTGAGACATGGGTGTATATGGAATCAATGAGTGCTTTTATGCATGGGTTAGCCTAGCGAGTTTTTTGAACTCGGATTATTTGATCCGTTGTATTGATATATATATATATATATAAGTTTTATAATACCAAGAAATAGTGAAATCAAGAGAAGAGCTTTTTCTCCAAAAATCTTAGCTGTCTCTTTCTTTCTTTCTCTCTCTATCAGGTTTTGCATGCCATCCCAAGGGCATCACACGTGCCCCCTTCCCTAGAGGGGGGGAGGGGGGGTGCACAGTATCAGGATCAAGCTCGGATCTAAAGCTTAATGATTACTATTCTTGAGAAGGATCCATCGCAGATTTCCTCAGGTCCACACAGGTAAAGATAGTCTTTCAATAGTTGGTATCAGAATTAGGTGATACCAAGGTGCTATTGGTCCTAACACACTGTCACCTTGAGTTTCAGAGGGGATGATGGAATATTTGTTAAGATATTCTATGATATGAAGAATCATACAGATTATATTTTAGATATTCTATGATATGAAGAATCATGTAGATTATATTTCGAAGATTATGCGTATCTGTTAAGATACTCTTGATATCAAGAATCATACATATTACATTTTGGAGATCATGCCGATATTATGCCGATCCTTGATGTCTCTTGATATCTCCTTTCTTTTGTATTCTCTTGTATACATAGTCATAATTCTAGCCTACATTCATTGTATCCCCTCTCTATAAATTATACTCTACCGTATCACCAAGAATTCATGGAAATCAAATATGTTTACATTATTCATTCATGAATTCCAGTTGTATTCCGTGCTTATGTTTGTTTTATGCACTTTTTATGCATCTACTGAGATGGTAACCATCAAGAAAAGTTGCTAAATGAACCTCGATCGACAAGCCCAAATGGGCAGGAACAACAGCAAGTAAGAAGGGGGAAAGCCAATCCATATAATGGCAATGTCTCAACAGCCATTGGCCTTGTCTGATCCTGCCAAATGTGGTTAGTCCGGATCTTTGGAGTTTAATAAAGGGATTCCTAGGTAGTTAAGCATTCCTCTTCTTTGTTTTATTATTTTTTTTGTAAGTGATGTAGATCTATTTTGCCAGGGTGTATACGGTGGTTGGCCCCTACACTAAAGAAGGATCTTGCTTTGCTTTATTGTTTGTTTTTACTTATCTTGCTTCTTTTGTAGTAAGATCAATTCATTAATGAAAAGGTGGTTTCGTACTTCACAAATGGTAGTGATCTAGTCAACTATTGTTGGAGAGAAAAAGGAAGATCAATATATAAGTTTGAGCTCTCAATTACTTGGACTTCAGATGACCATTGCATGCAATACCCTTTTTTTGTTAGGGCCTGCATAAGATGCTAAGGGAAGCTTTCTCTCAAAAGAGAAACTACAGCAAGGCTTTGGCTATATTGAGAGATCCTATCATGATAGCCAAATAGAGTGGAGACATTCCGACATCATTTAGCATGGATGTCAGTTCGGCATCCTCCTCAATCGGTGCAGTGGCCATGCTTGCATGGTTATGTTTGGCGGCTTGATGCAAAGCATTGGCCTTGTCTATGTTCCTTGCCCTCATCACTCTCCTTGCTTCAACCCAACCTTCACTTGCAAACTGGATGATTCGTGAGATGATCTTGTCATGCCCAGCCCTTGCAGCGTGAGGCAGCGGAGTGTCAAGCCTCATGTTTGATGCTTCTAAAAGAGATCTCTCTTTGTGACATATCTCCTTCACAAACTCCAAATATCCTTGGCTAGCAGCTATATGGAGGGCTTTGTTCCCCTCCAATGTCACTCCGATTAGTATTTCAACATCCTCCCGTACCGTTATTGTGATCTCCTCTCTCGAAGCTTCAAAAGGAAAATATTATTGCAGTAATTCATCTAGACTTCTTTTGTCTCCTAATATTGCTACTTCGAGCAATTCAGGGTCCATGGCTTTGTGAAACGGTAGGGCGTTGCTACAAAAAACTTCAGGATTGGCCATAGTTTTGTGAAAAGGTTTCTTTCTTTTCACAAGCACCAAGTACCCATAGCTATTAAGCTTTCTAGTGCAGGGCTTAATTGAGCAACAAGATCCTACCTTCTTCGGTTGTCCCATATGTCCCTGTAGGTGCTTGGAAGCTTAGTGACTACGAGCTTTTCAAATATGGTCCTCCAATAAATCTCGGAACATTCACACTGCATCACAATATGATCAATTGTTTCACCATTTTCACCACAAAAGCAACATCTATTTATCATGTCAACACCCTTCCTGATGAGATTTTCGATTGTAAGTATCTTATCATGGTAGCATAGCCAAGCAAATAGTATGCTTTTTCTAGGAGAGAGAGAGTTTCTGTCGCCCGAAGATGGCTACCCAAGAGGAAGGATGAATTGGATATTTAAAAATTAAAGTGTTAATTGTGCTAATTTACTTCAAAGTGCTTAATGAAACTAATTAAAATTCAAGCAATGAATAAGAATGATAAAGAGAGATAACCACACAATCACCAACATAATGCTTTTATAATGGTTCGGTACTAAACTCGACACTTACATCCACTTCCCAAGTAAACCATTTAAAAATTCAAATATAATCACTAACTTGATGATAGTTTGATTATTTTTTTTTAGATTCACAATCCAATCCAATTGGTTTTATCCTTGGCTCACCAATCACAATCTTATAATGATTGTTTTCTCGGGCTAACAATCTATCTCGATTGATTTTATTCTTGGCTCACCAATCAAACCAATACAACATCCAACTCTAGGCTTGGACCAATCTAAGTTTCTTACCCCTAAAAACTTGAAAATAAAAATACACAATCACAATAAATATAAGAGTAAATGAGTTTAGAAAAAAACTCAATGAAGCCCAAGAGAAGAAAATCTGAATTGAAAGCTTGTTGGCTTAATTCTTCTCCTTGAATACTTAAAAGAAGTTGGTAGAGTTCTTCAATGCTAGCCTAACTTCTTTCAATTAGAGGATGATTGGAAGGACAAAAAATTCTCTAGAAATTCTTCTTTCACTTCACAAATTGTCTCACACAATTGAATGCACTTGGTAGGACTTGAATGCTCTTCAATATATAGGTTCAAAAGTTATCTTCAATGCTCCAAAATATTTTATTTATATCCCAAAGATTTTCCACTATTCTAAGATATCTAAAGAGGCTGCATTTAATATTCTAGCTGTTAAAAATAAAAATCTAACCGTTGGATGCAACACTGTGTAGATCTGAAAACTAGTCATTACAGTCACTGAGTCGGCTAAGTCACAGATGGCTAAAAAATTGACTTTCTATCTTTTACTGATTTCTAAGATTTGGTTGTCTCACTTTCTGACTGAGTCGGCTAAGTTACTCACTGGATCGGCTCACTTGAAATCTTAGTCGACTAGGTCCTCTGGATTCTGAAAAATGACTTTCTGTGCTTTCTATCTTTTGTCCTCACTAAGATTGGGTTGGCTCATTTTTTTACTGGATCAACTCAGTTAGCGTGCCAAGCATGTCAACCTTTTTTTCTCCAATTTGATTTTTAAGCTAGATTTATCTTTTTAACTTGATTTAGTCCTCATTAAAACTCCTTGAAGGATTTGTCTAATCTAGATTTTCTTCACTAGGATCTTGAGTGGTGGTTCTTCATTTAGATGACGGGAAACACTTAAAAATTGTTAGCATTTGGAATTTAAAACTATACATCCTCATAAATAATATTAGTAGCTTAACAATTTATACTCAAATATTTTTATTATCATCAAAATCAATCTAGGGGTCAACAGTTTTCGAATGTAGCACCTGAAGTGAGAGATCATGCCACCATGCATGAGAAAGTTGTAGCAACATTTGACGGAGAATAATCCATTTGTATTCCACTTCCATACCTATTTATCAGAGTTGGTTGTGAGAAAAGAGGTTTGTAAGAGCAAAGATAGTACCTGATACTCCCTTAGTGCTACGAAACTCAAAGGGCATCTGAAATTTAACTCAATAGTCTTTTAACCCAAAAACTCTGCAACCGAAATTGAATAAGGAAAGTGTGAGCATAATACATAATTGAATAATGATTTGAGTCGGATGTTTACATGTATCCTAAGGCTGCAAATGGGTCGGGTTGACCCATGACCCGACCCGATCCGACCCATGGAGACCTAATCCGAGCCATTTAAAAGGATCCATGGATCTGATTTAGGTTCTAAAATTAGATTTATTTTATTTTCTAGGTCAGATCTGGATTTACTAAATTTTGACTCGATCCGACCTGACCCAATTGAATTTTTAGATTTATATGGATCTTATGCTTAATGACCCGATTTGACCCAAACCCATTATATGACCCAAACCTATTTTATAATAGTATAGGCTATAAACAAATTATAGTGGGCTGCCCACCTATACAATATTATCTTCTTCCCTTTCCACCCCTATAATTAAGTGGCACCCACTAGTTCAAGTTGATGGAGTCCTCAATAAATTTTTTTTTTTCCTTTCCACCTCCTTAAGAAATTCTTCGCATCAAACCTACATAACCTTTTCAACTCAAGAAATTTAGAGAATTAGTAGAAAATAGGTATTTTACTTCTAGTTATATCCCACGACCGGCTTCCATATGTACATGAGGTATATCTTGATAGTTTTTTAAGATGTTGTCACGTGTTGATGACCACTTCAAAAATCATTGTATCGTGAGTCTCATTGGATGGTAAATTTATAAGATCAACTTTAACTCCACTCATGAAAATCGGTTGAATAGCTAAAGCTAATGCCTGTTGGTTAATTTGACCCACGATCCAAACTGACCTGAACCAAAACCAAACTAAACCCGAACCAAACCCATATTTCATGGATTAAAGCCGGATTATATATGGACCCGATCTGACTCGAATGACCCATTGGGTCAAAAATTTTGATTATGAATGCGATCCAATCTGACTTGATCTTCTATTAGGTTGGGTTTGGGTCCAATATCCAAATCTGATCAATGAACCGGATCAGATCGGGTTGACCCATTTACACCCCTAATCTACCCTAAATATTTTTACTAATTAAGAAAGCTCTTTAACTTTTGATAGAGTGAGATGAATTGCCAATGATGACCATCACCTTTAAAAAGTGACAGGAAAAAGTTTTAAGGAATCCTTGATTTTGGCATGTATCGAAAAGCTTTAATCTTGACATGGATATCTAATACGAATTAGTAATTTGATTGAGAGTCTTGATTATTACAAGCCCAAGATCTCTGACTTTCATGATAAAAAGTAAAAGCGATCTTTTTGATGATTGCACCTTCTATATTTTTTAAATTTTCCCTTGTTTTAGACATACATTATTTTTTAAAAATAGAAAGTACCATCACCCATTTCATGAAAGAACAAAATAAGTACATTGTCCAGAAGATTCGAAGGTAGGATATAGAAAACTAAGCAAACATAATGAAATAAAAAGGCTCAGGATAACAAAGAAATTATGTTTAGTTCATGGGAAGGGCTTGACTCTATTCTATCGAGACCGCCCACCAAGAAGCAAGCATGGCTAGATTTTCAAGTTGCAATCTTTTTCAAGCATTTATTTATGTGTGTTTTCCTCCACTAGGTCCAATTTGAAGAATGTGATGAACCCTTGTGTTGGCATTTTTGTTAGATGTTTATGATACCGTCAAAATCATCAAAAGAAAGGGATATTGAAGAGAAAGGTGCTTGGTGTATGCAAATGTAACTTTGCAAATAGGTAGAGGCTCTTATCTTTATGCAAGGAGGGTATCCATGATGGAGTTACAGTCACTTGGAAAGGTAATGTGTTGGAGGCAAACTCAAAATTTTCCTATATACCCCTCTAAGTATTTTATTTTTATCGTTTAAATATTTAATTTCTTCATTATCATGATTTTAGTTTCTGACTGTTAGGTTCTTAATTACCAATAGTCGTGTGTATTTAATCTCATTTTTATTTTATGACTATTGAACTTTACATTAAAAGTCTTAACTATTAGGCTCCTTATTAAGATTTTAATGGGTCAATAAAAATCCCAACGATCACAAATGGTCATAAACGATAACATTGGATGGTTATAAAAAGACCATCTTGAGACCCGATTTGAGACATCCTATCTAAGCCTCTTCTCCTCCTCCTTTTGACATTTTCTCTTCAATTCTATTTCTTTCTAGTTATTTTTCTGGGTGCTGAAAGAGTCTTCATCAACCTCCTCCATGATCGTGCTCGTAGGCGGAGGATTCCGATCGTATCTTGAGATGGTTTTTTCAAATATTCCTGCACAAGGGATGGAAATACGCCCTAAGACAGTATCCAACACGTACATTTTTGATCGGATCATTTTTTATTTCTTGTTATTCTATAAGTCTATAATAAAGTTTTGTTAAATATTATTTAGTCTTTTAAATTATATCATAAATTGTTTAAACCCTGTTCTAACAATCTAAGGCGTCTTCCCCAGATTGTGATTAGGAAGATAACAGGATGCTAGGTATTTATTTCATTGGATATACTTGACAATATGCGAAAATAATTTTTCTACAAATTATTTTTTGCTTGTTACATGATTAGTAGGTTTCTATTTTTCGAGAAATAATGTATATCTTTAAGAACATGCCCTATTGCTAAGATACCAGAAACCTCAAGTAAGTATTCTAAATGTTGTTTATTTGTGTTTCTTACCGAAGATTTGTTAGACCACGTAGTTGGTGTAACAGTTTGAAGCATAATCATGAGAATAGTATAGTCAAGGCATGAGTTGAGAAAAGCATCGTTATCTAAATAAGAATAGACATACGAAATGGTTATCTCCAACCATAAAATCTGGTCCAATTGGGCATGTCTTGGACCAAAGTCGGTAGTCCTAGCCGACTTCAACCCAAATATGAAAAAAAAGATTTACGACTAAAAATAGAGATCATGATCACGATCCTTTGCTCGAGCTCTCACCATTAGGATTGGCCAAGGAGATATGGTCGGTGAGAACTTTGTGACGCCGATGCAAAATAGCCGCCAGCTATTGGAGCTACTTCCACCCGATGAATGATCATTAAGTTTATTCTATTAAACCCTCCCCATTTAATCCCCTTCTTCGTTGATTGATCCAGCTATCCTCAAGCCCTAACGTCTTTTCCTCTCCCTTTCTTCCTCCTCTTCAATGATCACCATGCCACTACAACCCAAAACCTCCTCATCTCCACAAAATCCCATCAATGCTCTGTTCTTTAGTTTGATTATGCCACCCTTGAATCGCAGAAATCTACAGCCATCAATCGAGATCTATCATCTCCATTGCTCGCTAGTAAGCCTCCTTCCCTCACCCTCTTTCACTTTCCCTCAAACAGAGCCCAATCCCTCCGATCTTCAGCCGAGTGGGTGCTAGTTTTTCTAAGCTTTTTTCTTTATGATTCAACCACTTCCATTGGCTGCTACATTTACCAGCCGTAGATGAAAACTATTGCGTGCAAAAGGTTTGGTATATCTTTTGTCTCGTATGTTTTATCCTTTCCAGCCATTTTATGATTTATGTCTTTCCTCTGGTTCTGTACGAGTTTGGTCATTATATATAAAGTTTCCATTACACTCTGAAATAGCTGTGCATTAATGTTGCAAATGTAGACATGCTAAGTTACAACCTTTTCTCTGCATACCGCATGTTGACATATTGCACCTCCTTTAAGTATTGACTTAATGTTTAATTTTTCCCTGCTATTACACATTCCCTTTCTTTCCTGCTATTGTACATGCTGGAAGAGCATGAGGCACACTCTACAAAGCCAAGATTGGTAAAAATTTCCTTGGAATATCATTATTTTACTGCATCATACATCTTGCTTGATAAATTAACAAAGTGTTGTGGACTTAACATAGCAATCAGTTTCATGCAGTCATAACTTCAATCTGCGAATTGTTTGTGCGGCAGAATGTAATTATTTATCTTTCTATCTTGAGTCTTCCTTTGGAATTCTAGCTAAACTAATTTGCACCTCAAAGTTCTCCGTACTGGGCTGGGTCCAATGCTCATTGGACTTAATAATCCAATACCGCATGGAGTCCTGGAGTATGCTTATCCAAGGCATCACCGCAGAATTTAATTATTTATCTCAAGTCTCACATGAGCAAGGCACCAAAAGCCATGCTTTTGTTTTACCAAAAAAAAAGCCATGCTTTTGTTCATCTAAATGCATAATCCAAGAGCCCATGCTGCATTGGATCATCAAATGGTCCAGTGACCATTGAACCAGAGGTACTAGCATAGAGATTTAGAGCTTCTGTTTTGCACCATCAAGTGTTGTTTAACTAACTTTGCAATGCTATTGAAGTTCCAAACTGATTTGCAGAAGTTTCTAAGTTGGGATTTGATTTTTATGGAAAATTTGTTTACTACAATAATTATCAGATTTAATTAGATGGCATGTTTCAATTTTATTTATATTTGGAAATCTATGAAGTTTTTGCAGTAATTCATCTGATTATTGTCTGCATTTTCCCCCTTTTTTGGTGTAAAAGGTTATCTTATCTTGGTGATCCAATTTCAGTTAGCAAGGATGAAATAATGTCTTTTCTGCCGGGCATTTATGTTTTTATTATTTTCTGATAAAATAAAGTATGACAGAGGTAAATGCGTTGAATATATAGAGCATGGCAGATTTTGCACTTTCAGTGTCATGATTTTCTTGAGGGATGATCTACACTCTTGTGTGCTGAAAAAGGCTAGCCATAGGGAAATAGAATGCAAACCAATAATTTAGGCTGTCCAGTGTGTTCTGCACTCTGAAATCATCTGGAAGATTTTGTATCTGAAAGCATTACAGTGTTGAGAGAATTAAATGCCACCATTGAGTCTTCATGAGAGTGTTAAAGGTAGCTTATATGTTTTCAGTTTTTCAGAAGTTTTATCGAGATAAGACATACCAAATGGCAATTTAAAATTTAACTATCTCAGCGTTAATTCCAGTCTCATTTAAATATCCAAATGTTGTGTAAAATCTTTGCTTTCCATCATGAGCTGGGGATTTAAGGACATGTCAGATTCTCTGTGACACATGTTGCATTTTATCCCTTTCTTATGATATACCTGAACTTATATTTTGAATTTTACTCTAAACATTCCATGCATGTCGAAATTAGTAGTGCTAGTCCAATTTTATGGTGTTCACGTTGGGCATATGTGCACCTTGATGATTGTGTATATTGTAACCTAATAGTGATCATTATTTGTATAGATCTGATGAAGACTTCTGACTTAGAGTTTCCTGTTAAGCAATTTCAATAGACAGTGATAGCTGTTTATTGGGCAGGCACAAGCTCTTTGATTGCTGCGGCTTTCTATGGCTGATAATTCGTCCAATTGCTTGTGATGGTAACCTCTACATTATGAATATATGTAAATTATCTGTCACTTGGGTTTGACCTGTTGATGTACAACCACTCTTATAGATAGATGTAAAATAAAGGCTAGCTGTTGTTTTTTTCTTAGTTCTTTTTCTTTTTTCTGTTTTTTAGTAATTTATATATGAGAACTACAAATTATGAAGGTATATCTTTACTCAGTCTTTCCTATGTGGTCAATATCTTATATAATGGCATCAAACATTCGGACATTTTTATATGCACGGATCAAGTACAGTATTTGTTAGTTTTTGTTACCAAATAATTTTTGTTGCAATCTTTGTTTAATTTTGTTTAGGCTGTCCATTTTATCACATTGGTAGCTTCATTTTTTAGCACTATAGTTTTTGTTGTTATCATGCCAATGCTGTGTCGTGCAAGCACAAATTCATTAGAATTTTATTATAGGTTCATTTAATATTAGATGTTTCTACTTGTTATTTAAATATACTTTTATAATTAAGTAGAAATACTTAATACAATTTGCATCAAAAGAAAAAAAATAATTTGTTTGATGTATTTGTTTCATGCTCTATTTGATGATTTACTATCCTAAGTAGTTATATAGTTCATATTTTGAAATCCATGCCTAATTTTTCAAGTAATGCTTCTTGCTAATTTTTATGATATGACTGATCGAATCGCTATAGGACAGTCAATATCATGATTTTAAATATCTTGGAACTTGTAGGGGAAGATTTTTTTTATCAGTCTGCCTTGCTAAAGATTTAAATAGAATTAAAATCCTAGAGTCATCAAGGGAGATAGAGTTTTACCTATAATGGACCTTTCAATAGTAGGAACATAATCTCTATGATAGGAGATCCTTTGAAGGAAGTTCAGTGTGTTAATAACAAGCTAATTGGTTGGTCAAAGAGCACATATGATTTATTTGATATAGAAGTCATAGACTCTCTATACTGATTACTGCTCTTATGTAGTAATTAGGAAGAGCTGTAGCTCTGAATAAGACCCAAGGTAGTATTTTCCATGAGATATGATAGATATCTCTGAAGGGACTTATGTATATGAGAGTATCCATACATAGCCGTATATATGAGATTTGGACTATCTCTATTAACTCTAATGAAAAATAAAGATACGTATGTAGGGCCACTAATGCATAGACTAACGATGAAGAAACTCTGTACTATATGTGTGTAGTTGAAGTCTGGGTCAAAAGAACGTAGTTCAAGATTTGATTCATTCTATTTCTTTCAAATAAAAACTATCACACTAAGTAAGGTTAAGTCATCTTATCCATTGCATAATATAAGCATCTAAAAATTTGTATTATTTTATTTTATAATTTTTTTAAAAAAATTGAGTTTTATGAGGGATTGTTGGAGAAAAACTCAAAATTTTCCTATAATACTGCACTAAGTATTTCAATTTTACCATTTAAATATTTTAATTTCTTCATTATTATGATTTTAATTTCTAATGATATGATTGAATAACTACGGGACATAGCCAATATCATGATTTTAAATATCTCGAAACTTATGGGGAAAGATCTTTTTATCAGCCTACCTTGCTAAAGATTTAAATAGGACTAAGATCCTAGAGTCATCGAGGGGGATAGAGTTTTGCCTATAATAGACCTTTTAATAATAGGAACCTAATCTTTATGATAAGAGATCCTTTGAAGGAGGTTCAATATGGTAATAACAAGCTAATTGGTTAGTGATGTGCAAATCTTAAAATTTGTAAATAAAACCGCAAGCGCACAGTGTACAGAGTAGCACGACTAGCGAGTACGGGTCGATCCCACAGAGACTTGGTTTAAAAACGATTTTCAAATCTATGCTCAAGCGAGCTTTAACGAAAATCGAAAATCGAAAGTTGTTTGCTAAAGACAATAAAACTAAGGATCTAGGGTTTTTGAATCCACTAGATCTAGATTAGGGAATTCTACCTAGAATTTTTCTTATTGATCCTAATGACTACTCCTCTTGTCTTTCCCAAGCATAGATTATGAAGGGACTAAGGTCCAACGATAACCCATCAAGATTCTTTACAGGGGAGTAGTAACTAGGATCCCTTAGGGTTTTCTCCTCCTATGCACTGAATCAAGCATGAACTATGAAGGGACTCTGACCCAACTGTAGTTCATCAAAAATTCTTGGCAAAAGAGGAAGAAAAAGAAATCCTAAGAAAAAGAAAGAACCCTATGTAAAACTCCTACTCATGATCTAGCTTCATCGCAAACCCTAGAAGGGATGCTTAGCTAGACATGATCTAAATCTACTTGCAAAATTTAAATGCAGAAAAATAAACTACCCTAATTTCATAAATTAAACTAACCTAATTGCATAAAATTAAATTACATAAATTAAACTATCCTAATTGCAAAAAAAATAAATTGCATAATTTAAACTAACCTAATTGCATAAAATTAAATTGCATAAATTAAACTATCCTAATTGCAAGAAAAATAAATTGCATAATGTAAAGAGATAAAATCGCATAAAAATAAGATTTTATAAAAAAAAATTATTACAAAAATTTCAAAGCTCGAGGCTTGAGAAGAAAGCTAAAAACCCCACTATCTAGGGTTACAAGCTTGATCGGAAGGCAAGACTCATTAAAACAAGGGCCTTTGGAGGCTTTTTATAGGTATTTGGGGGTTATAAGGTTTCAAAATTTTAGATGTGGGACTAAGAGTTTTAGAGGGTGTTAGGGGGTTTAGGGGCTCAAATCTCGCTCAAAAAGTACTTAAATCCATCAAGAAACCCTAGAAATTGTTTCAGCCATCCGATCTTCATCTAAAGGACCCAATTCATCTAATAAATCAAGCCGGAAGCGATTCTGGGCCGTCGGATCATGATCTGGGTGAAGCGCTGTCGTTGGATCGCGCTGCAGAGATGGGATCAGGTCGGATGCGTCGCGGACCGTCCGATCAAGGCGCTGGAAGATTTCGTCCATTGGATCGCGCTGCAGAAGGATCCCGTGTTGTCCTAGTGTTATTGATTCTTGCAATTGCCTTGATTACGGTTGGATCTTGACCGGCTGCGATGGTGGTCGTCCGATGGCGCAAAAATATGGAGCGTTGGATCTTGATTAGAAAAGATCGGACCATCGAGTGATGTGAAGTTACCAGGTTGCCCTTCGGACCTTCTTCTCTCTCCTCATGAGCCCTGGACCGCGCGCGTGGATCGGGCTCGCGATGCGT